>NC_056725.1:1969406-2024406 GCF_019279795.1 Protopterus annectens
TTAGATAAAGGGACTATTTATACAAAATAACACTATCTTCATCTGTCTTCTCCAAAATCTTCTCTCCAGTTCTTTAATTCTATTTCCTTCTTCCCCTTTTTTTTCTGCAATTCTATATTCTGCTTATCTTATTTCCCTTGTCAAACTTTATAAATTAACATTTATACTCAGTTGTTTAACTGGTATGCTAAAGTATTATAATGTTTAATAGTCTCTGCTGCTTTTCCAACTATGTCAAAATGTTCTACTTATTTTTATGTGGCATTCACTGTCTTGGGTATCCTCATATAAACAAGCAGTAACCCGATGGGAACTTCCTAGTTAATATGTTATAAATATAAAAGAAATTAAGATGGGTTATCGAAGCAGTGATACAAATTTTCAGCCAAGGAATATTAGCTACATTATTTATGGAAAAGGAGTACATGGGCTAATAGAGACTCTGTGTAACATCTGCCACTTACTGATTTTTTTCCTTCACATAACGTCAAATGTTTTTAAGGGGAAAAGTTTCTTTGCTCAGTGATGGGATATGCTTTTCCAAAAATGGTCAGCTCCAAGGAAGAGTAAGGACATCACAGTGAAAGTATCACCAATTATAAAGATTACTGCATATGTGAAACATCCCAGAATGTAACCAATTCTATTATCCAGGTTTCCAGGACAAGATGACTTTAAGCAGTGTGAGGCCCTATGTACGATTGCAGGTTATCAAGTCGCTATGGAGATACCAGTTAAGAATTGAATGTCAAAGGGAATGCTACTTAACATAAGTTTAAGCTGCTTGGCATGTAGCATCCTGATACATTATTCAAGGATGGCACACTTGGGATTTAGCTACAGAGGCTGCTGACTTCCACACAGAATGTGCCATGATGTCTTGATGCACCTGCTTCATGACTTTCTCATAAAAACTAAAATGTAATGCTATAATCAATAGCATGTTGTCTTTTTAAAGTCACTTAAACACATCCAACGATGAGAGTAATCTGAGTTTTATTACGGAGTCCCCCCAGGGATACTTGTCTCAGATGGTTAAGCATAATGCCAAAAGCAATACAGTGTAGCTGACTTTGAGAAACAAGTCTACCCTAGTGATTGCTACATAAACAGGATCCCACTTAAGGTAGAAATAGTCATTAGAGATCTAGGTACTTCCACTGACAATAAAATGGAAGTTATGTACTCACCATAATAATGCTGGATCCTTTTCATTCAAGTCCACATGATGCAACAGCTGAATACCAAACTGTTCCTTGGATCCGATCTGGCCATTGGCTAGTGCTCTAGTACCTTGAGCTCCTTTAAAAACTTTTCTATAATCCCCTCTAAGCCTTTGCCCTTAGATTGAGCTTACTGCCTAGAGAACACATACACCAGAGAAAACTATTACAAAGCAAGAAACATAAATGTGACAATTTGGACTGAGGATGGAGGGAGGAAGGGGATGTCACAGCAGATGGACTTGGATGACAAGGATCAAGTATTATGGTGAATACAAAACTTCAGCATCCTATTTCATCAGTATGTCCAATCAGACAGTTGGGACAGAATCCAAAGCTACCTGAATTCTCAGGTGGGATCTCAACAGATACCTCCAAGAAAGGAAGCTCTGAATACTGCTCTGGTTCTAGAAATCATGTCCAACATATAATGTTTGGAAAAAGTATGCAGCAAAAGCCATATTACTACTGCAAAAAAGTAATCAACCAGGAATTCCTGAAAAAGTCATCAGAAACTGCCACAGATCTTGTGGAATGAGCCCTTGGTTTTGTGTGTAGGTCCCGGCTGTTGACAGAATAGACAAAAGAAATACGACTGGATAACCACCTAGAAAGAGTCTGTCTAGAAACTTTGAAGCTCAGTCTTTTAAATGCAAATGAGATAAACAGCTGAGTGTCCTTTCTGAAGGCTTCAGTGCTGAGGCGATAGAATCCGAGCTGTTTATGTGCAACAGATGCTCTCCTTTGCTTGAATAACTTGGAAACAATACCGAATGATTAATACATTCATTAATGATACTTTTGGAAGCCAATTTAGGAATAAATGAAGGATTAGTTCTTAAAGCTTCTCTTTGGAAAGACCAAGTATGGTGTCTTGACACACAAGATGTGTAGTTCTGGAATTAATCTAGCTGCCTAAGTACATAACCTGTGGTAAGAGACCTGGGTACTCAGGTTGACAACAATCTCACATTCGACCATCATGTAGCAGCAGTGGTCAGAAAAGCCTTTTACTTGGTTCATCTCATAAATAAAGGGATTGCATCCAGGAAAAAAAGGAGGTTATTACCCTCTATACTCCTCATTAGACCAATAATTGAGTACAATGATCCGTTTGGTATGTACTTTACCCACATCTGCACCAACTGGAAAGGCCACAGAAATACCTCACAGAGAGAATCCATGGCCTCTAACACCTGTTCTATGCATATAAGCTCAAATCACTATCACTCTACTAGGTATCGTACAGACTGCACAGGCATGATCTGTGTCTTGCCTACAAGGCCGTCTCAGACCCTGCCTACTAGAGATGTTCTATATCCATAAGTCCTCACACATTACCCATTTGAAAGGCCTAAGTCTAATATGAGACATCAATAAAAGCTGCTGGAGTACAGAGTTCCCATACATGTCAGAGAATCTCGCTTACACTCTTCAAGAGCAACCCTGATGAGTGGATGGAATACCACAAATTTTTCCCATGGGCTCCACCTGTGTCCCTCATTGAGGGGGGTGACAGGTGCTGACTGAGGTTTCTTTTTTGGGGATAAACTCTTGGCTAGACTTGTAAAGGCCCCAGGGCCATTAGCCTAATAACCTATTATGATCCTGCTGTGACAGTCACCACAAAATGTTTTCCATGTCAAAAACATCAGTTTTGCTGTTGAAGCTGGTTTGAAGAGGCTTGGTCAGTGCTTCCAAAACCAAATTTAAATTCCAAGGGGAATAGGATCCTAGGTCGAACAATGAACACTTTAAGAAATGCTTTGCAGAGCTTATGAGAATCTAAAGAATTGTTTTGGTATACAGGATGGTAATTAAGCTATCCCTGTAGCATAACTCATTTCAGTCATAATGGCTACATCTCATCCAAAAAGCTAAGTTTCACTGACCAGTTTTTGGGTTACTGATCTCATCCAAAAAGCTCTAAGCATAATTCCATTTATCCATGTTTTCACATTGTAAACAACTTCTTGAAGTAAATGTTGCAGTGCATTCTTGCATCTATAAATATACACACACACACACACACACACACACACACATATATATATATACATGTGTATGTATATGGGTTCACTTCAAAATCTCGAAAGCTCAAAATCACGAATCTCAAAATACTGAACTCAAAATCTCAAAAGCTCAAAATACTGAAAACTCATAATACCAAATCTCATAATATCAAAAGAAAAACATACAGGACACCAACAGTGACTATAATGCATACATACATACACACACACACACACACACATATATATATGTTTTTACCATATCCTTGCATCTGTAAATAGATAGATTAGTACTAGGCTAACTGCCCTTATGGGTCATTTTAAGCCTAGCCAATTATCCCTTGTGAGACTCAAACCCTGCACCTTGCGTTTGTAAGGCAAACACCTTAACCATTAGGCCACCCTCCCAAAAATATGTTTTATTTCTTATGTGATCTTTTCACTTGGGCTGTGTCAGCAAATGGTCCATTGAGATCAGTGCACTACTCTGGTAAACAAAACAAATGAAATAATAAATTAAAAATGGCTGCTTCTTGTACTCAGATTATATGATAGCCAGAACCTGCTTCAAATAATGAAGACAGGAAAGGCAAAATGCAACAGAAAGAGCAGGGATCAGCCTCTTGCTTAGTAGCCATTGCTTCCCTTTTTTCTTGTGAATTTGAGTATGATGTAAACATTTCCAGTGATTTATTGTTTGAACATAAGGATAGCGTACAATAATATTTCTGCATAGGTAGACAAAATGCTTAAGTAAAATACAGGAAAGAAAAGAAAACTGCAAGAGACAAAGGGGAGTACTCGGGGGGGGGGGGGTGGGCAGGCTTATCCTATACCATCATTTAGTGCTCATGGGGGTATTCATGAGAATACTCCTGATATTAGTGATACAGTTACAAGTGACAATAACTGTGTTCACTCTTTAGAACTGTCACCGCCCCAAAGATCAGAAAGGTTAATGAACAAGACTATTGTTTTCAGGCAGGAACAACACTTACCGGACCTCCAAAATGTGGAAGAGTTTCCTTTACCCCAACAGCAGAGGGAAAAAAGGGTGGGAAACAGACAACAGAAGGAAACAATAGATCTCATCCTTAACACTAAGGGCGATTTTACTATTTACAGCTTAAACTCTGTTCATTTTACCTCACCACATGCTGAATTTTTTGAAAATGGTATAACATTTGTCCCCACCAGGAGAGGTAGATTGGTCAAAAATTTAGTAGACCTCAAATTTTATATTAGAAAGCTGAATCTGCAACTCCTGTTGGGAGATAATAATTTAGAGGATAGGGCTATAGGTATTTTTAAAAGACCCAGTATTTACAAACCACCCTTGCACCCTACTATCTTACTGTATGAAAAATTTTGTGAACAGGATATTAGATGTCTTTTAAAAAAAAACATCCAGGTGAAAACTTCAATTTAACTCGAGATGAATGGAAACTTCTTAATGAATTAAGTAATAATAAATGTTTAAGACTAATGAAGCCAGACAAGGGTGGGGATGTGGTAGTAATGGATACTTGGGATTACAGTAATAGAATGGAAACCATCTTATTTCCTGACAAATATGAAGAAGTATCTAGAAACCAGATTAATATTGCCCATAACAGAACTGACATCATGTTGTTTGATTTGTTAACCCAAGGCTAAATCTCAGAAACTGAATATCCTTTTTTGAAGGTTGAATTTCCAAGGATCCCTGGGATCTTCGGAATCCTGAAGATCCATAAAAATAAGATTGATTCCCCAATATTCCCAACTGTAGACTCGAAGGGTCCCAAGACATATGGTATTGCTAAGTTTGTAGATTTGAAGCTGAAAGTTATTTTACTAGAAGAACGGCACATCTTTAAAGATTCTTGGGACTTTTTGACAAAGGTTAATAACAGTGTGCATTCTGAAAATATGATTTTGGTAAAAACAGATGTGATCGATTTATACTCTGTTATACCACACCAATGCGAAGGAGATTGGTTTTATAATTTTTTTACATCAAAAAGGTAGGCTGGAAACTAATGACATAGAAGTTTTGAGAACTTTGATGGAAGTTATTTTAGACTACAACTATATATGGTTTGAAGAAAGTACATACAAACTAAAAAAACAGAGTAGCTATGGAGGCAGCGTGTGTCCTCATTTTTACAAACATCTTTTTAGCATACTGGGAGGAAAATTTTGTTCTCAACTCTGAATTTAATGACACCTGGAACGGGACATTTTTGGATGATATAGTCCTTTTTTGGAAAGATACAGAAGATAAACTACATCAAGTCTTCCAGTATATTAACAACTTGACCAGTTTTTTAAATTTACTTTATCATGACCATTTATGTTACCTGGATGTTAAAATCAATCAACCAGGTTAACAAATGCTTTGTGAGTAATTTGTATGGATAACCAACCTATTCCAGTGCCTTGCTCCATTACGACAGTTGCCATCTATTTACCAAAAAAGAGCTTTGGTCAAAGGAAACTGGTGAGGCTGGCGAGAATGATTTCATCACTACAGACCTTCTTTGACAAAGGGGGAAAAACTAGGGGTTATGTTACTTAACAGAAGCTACCCCAACATTTTCCTGTAGAAAATATTCAATGAGGTTTACCAGAAAAGGGTAGAAGGTCTTTACAGACCACTATTAGGGATGGACAACTGTGTTATGATTAGCTCAAGACATAGCGATCCTAATTTTTGAAAGAGTAGTATCCTCACTTTTAACAATGGTTCAGACACAAATAGACATATACTAACAACTGGAAAATATTTGACACAGGAGGGACTGACCAATCCAAAATAGGAAATGGGCAGAGGTTCACTTTTAGAAGGGACTGGAACCTTAAAAAATACCTACAACATGTGAGTAAGCACAGAATGAATGAAAATGGCAAGGAACATATGTTTAAATGGGGACATTGTTGCAATGCCCTTGCACTACAGAAGGTAATAGTGTGAATATCTAGGGGCACGGTAGAGTAAAATGCCCTAGGAAATTCAACTGCAACTCAAAAATGGTTGTTTATGTTGCTTTAAGCAAAGCATATTACTTGTTCTATATTGGAAAAACTGAAAAGCGAGTATATACGAACATGCAAGCGACATCAAGAAACATGACTTGAGAAATGTACTTTGGAGACATATTCAGAGTAATGATGGGCATTAATTTGTCTTTTGTAGTGGACATGGTCAAGAATGATTTAAGAAGTGGCCCTTTAAAAATCGTATTAGAAAAGGAGGAGATTGAGTGGCAGCTAAAAACGAATACTATGGGGTCAAGGGGGTTAAACGATCAAATTTCCGTAATTAGTTTCCTGAAATTAAAATCTATTATCTGAAATAATGCCTTTTTACATTTAAACTAGTATGTTATACATATGGATTTATACATGACTGTTTTTATTTTATTTTGAATGGAGTAGAAATATATGGGTAGAATTATTTTAATGTTTATTGCTTTAATATATGGGGTTTTATATGCATCTGTTCTTGTAATGTGACTTAGTATTTTAAGGCAATTTTCTGACTCAATTATGGTTTCTAATTTGAAGTTGATTAGGAGGGTGGAGTCTTAGGGGTTATAGAAACTGTTGTGGATGCATTTATTACTCTGATGAAGATCTGTACTAACTGGAAGAAGGCGCTCAGTTTTTTATTTATTTATTTTGTAATAGTGTCTTAATACAGCTGGCAACATTGGTTGATTTTATTTAACATTTTATCATTGCACTTGGTGGATTTAATGATAAAACAAAGTCTTGCTGTAAAAATAAGGAATAGCAGCAACAGTATCCAACGTCAAGAGAAAACTTTAATGAAAAAAGCAAAGCTATCGGGTCCACACCCTTCTTCAGTACTAAAACACATTTACATCAACTGTTAAAACTTTAAATAGGAACACAAAACCTACATTTCTGTTCCTATTTAAAGTTTTAACAGTTGATGTAAATGTGTTTTAGTATTGAAGAAGGGTGTGGACCCGAAAGTTTTGCTTTTTTCATTAAAGTTTTCTCTTGACGTTAGATACTACTTGGTGGATTTAACAAAGTATTATACATCCATACAGCTTGCTGGTGGTGGCTGAAGCTGCTGGTGCTTGGCTTTTTCTAAGCTTTGTACTTTACTTCCCGTTTTTTCTGCTCTTATGTCCTCATTTCTTCGTCTGTCAACACTGAATCCTGCAACCCTTTTCAGGCACTTCATTTCCATCATTCTACTTTACATTTATGGAAGGAACAGATTATGGGCGACTCGGAGTCTGTTTTTCGTGGACTAATACTGTTAAAGCAAAGGCCACTAGAAAGATTCTTTTCAGGTTAAAAAAATTGCTCTGTGGACAGACTCAAGAACCTTAAGACTACTGGGCATGCACATAACTCAATCAGTAGCTAAAACATTCCAGGACAGCACCTTCAATAATGTTGTTTAACAAAACAAAACAAAAAAAATGCACTGTCTTATCTTTTTTTTTTTTTTTTTAATTAACATTACACCTTCCTATCCATCTACAGTCTAAAAGTGTTACCAATATTCTGTACAACGGTTTGGTTCAAAATTAGACTCAAGCTGAAAACTTACAAAATCATAAACACTAATGTGAAACTATAGCACGGTTATAATTCTAGTGACTCACATTTGATTAGAGGTTTGAATGCTTGGCACAAGCAGGCATGATAGGTGTGTTTATTGTGTGTGTGTGTTTGAAGGGAGGTGCTGGACACAGATTTCAATGAATTCTGGCACAGGCCAGAGTTCACAGTGAGACAAAATACCAGGGTGGGCATGTGGAAAGGCTAGGGGGTAGACAGCTCTAAAGGTCCAAGGGAAGTACCTTTTCAAATCACTCCTTATTGCTCACCAAACTGAGCAATTGATGTCAGTAGCTTTCGTTTTTTCAAGTGCTGCTAATGAGTACCATAAGGTTAATTACCAAGAAGGTAGGGACCCCATGTTGGCAGTAGGGTTACAATGGGGACAGCCTGGCAGAGCAACTGGGGAAATCTAAGGGTGGTGCAAGCATGGCAACTGGGAGATCAGTCAGAGGGCTAATAAGCAGGGCTACGAACAGAATTAATGAACTCTTACATTCCATGAAAATTCAAGAGAGCTAGCCCCACCTCAGTATCTTGTCATCTTTTACCTACTAAAGAGGGAAGAAGGGCACAACCCTGTTACTTTCTATCAGCAATGTTTTCTTTCACTTCTGGGCCAGGGATCTCCTCAGCATTTGGAAACTGAAGGGCTCATACTGGGCATTGCTTTCACCACCATCAATTGGACAGCCATCCCTCATGCCAAGCATCGATCACTAAAAATCTTTTCATGCATAATTAAGGAGGAAATCATGATGTGGCATAATCAAAACATGACTTAAAACATAATGGGCACCATGGAATTTTTTTCAATATTATTTACATCTCCCACTGCCTGTCACCATCTACTAACTTTGCCACAATCAATCAGCCCATTAGTTTCCCAGTATGGCAAGAGCCAACTGCATAAATCATATTCCAATGCAGCTGTCATGGATTTTCTGTTTTCAGCCCTAACTCCAGCCTCTGGCAGCTGATGAGTATGCCTGCAGATGGGAGTGCCCACCTTGCTCTATGAACATGAATGCTCCTGTACATACCCCATGAGGCTACCATAGAGCCAAATGCCAGTCCCATACACAGCATACCATTTATCTCTCTTCATAGTTACTGCCAGTAATGTAGTGAGCAGGCCTACCTCACTATTTCCATGCCGGATGAACCCAGCAACTTCTGCTTACACTGAGTCTCTACTGTCAGCTCCTCCAACATGTCTCAATCATCCACAGAGCCAACAAGGCGCCAAATAAGGGCTGAAGATGATTATTCAGTTAGCATTTTGCAGCAAAAGGAGTAGGCATAGAATTTCTTCTGCCACTATTATGGTTGCATAAGCAGAAATGAGTACAGTTGCTTGCTGTGGTATCCATTCAAACTGCTCATCATTCATCAAGGACACTGACTGCTGCTTCTTATAAGGAAATAGTGAAAACATGCATCAAGAGGGACTTTTTGAATGAAAAGGAGACTAAACCACTCCAGCAAGCCATTGGTGTAATGAAAGCAGTTCTAAATGAACTAAAGTACACAGAGACTTTGTTGCCAGTGCTGGCAAGGGTCACTCAACAGAACCTAGGAATGCATGATATGGTAGAGAAAATTTTGGTTCTATTTCTTGAAATATGTTGGTGGCCAAGCAGTGGTAAGAATGAGACATTGGATGCATGTCTCTTAAAAGACCTCTCCGAGTCCTTGAATACTATTATTAGTTTTCTTAGACTTTACAGCTCGATGTGCAAAAGAATATACTTGTCTGACCAAAGAAAGGGATGCACCCTTTCCCATTACACTGGGAAATTTACAGTCCTGTATCTGTCACTGATTTAAATGACTAACAGATTCTCAATTTATGATGCAAGAATTGGATTTTTCAAATTCATTAAAAGGACGTTGTTTTACTTATCTTCATAAAAGCATGCCTCTCAACTGTCCAGATTTTTGCCACATATTTTAGAACTATTCCTCATAAAATGTGGAGTTTTCTAGCTAATCAGTGAGGACTGAATACAATATATAAAGACAGACATTTGAGTTTCTGACATCATACCCTTCTGAAAATACATTGCAACACAAAACTTTTTATTCTAGCAACTTTTTAAGTTTAAAACAGGAATATTTAAAATTTGTCCTGCTTTTTAGACCTTTGTCCTCCCATTATTTTTGGCTTTGTCCAGATTTCTTGTCCTACAAAGTAGCGAGGTATTTCTAAAAGGTCACAATACAAATAATCAGTCTCTGAGGTACTTCTAAAAGGTCGCAATACAAAGAATCAGACTGCATAAAGATACATGTATACATTATTCTATCTTCTCTTACCACTTAAATATTTAAATAATTATTGATTTTTGCATCTAAAGGTGGTCTGTTATGCACTAAGACTGGCACGTTGATGATCCTGACATATATGTTTGCAAGTTTTAGATTCTGCTTATGTGGGAAGTGCCATCATCTATACAACTGACTACAATATTTAAATTATGCAAGCAAAGCCTGCTGTTTACTGTCAGGCTACTAAAGTTCTTTTATCCCACACTACAGTGCAATCCCCTGTGCAGCTTCTAAATGAAAATATGGCCAAATGTTTTCAAGTATTAGCTGTGCAGGAATGGGGATTGTGTGTAATGTTACTCATTATGAAAACAGTCAAGACAAATACTACTCTAGGAATAGCTGGCTTGTACTATGGAGGACATTTTGATGACTGTCTTGTGTGAATACTAAAACCTTTAACTGTGTTAACTGGGAGGGCAGGAAGGATCTGGTACCATTTTAAAGGCAATATGCATGTAAATCCTGTTAGGGAATAAGTATTATAAAACTGTGAACTTTAGTTTGTTAAAACCATTCAAATTGTGTAGCTATGTTATGTTCATAGATGGCCTAGATTTGCTCACTTATTTAAGCACTTTGGTTTGACCTTGGATTGTATAATTCTATTTCTGACTGATTTTATGCCAAGTCCTTTAATTTAGAACTCTAAATCTGTGTTTCTAGAGTTGTGTACATTTATTAAAATTTAAGAGCCATGACAATTGGCAGAAGCTTCCCAGTTAAAAGATTTGATTATTTTTCCAATGATTTAAAGGACACCAACCAGCTGAGCTAAGAAAGATTAATTGTGTAAAATCTTACCATAATGATAGATGTCCTCCTCTTCTCTGTTGCAGTATTCTTTACACAAGGGCGTTGCCTGCTACAACGACCCGTCGGCTAGTATACAAAAGATTTACTACATAGAAGGGCATGGTACATCGCAAGTAGGCTGCTATTGGATGTAGGTCATAAAAGTGACATAAGCACGCACCACTCTCGGAATTGAGTGCCTCAGGAGGAATGTCTGTCTAAGGGAAGTATGTAGGCTAAGTACATCCAAGGAAGAACTAAGTTGGAGGAAGGAGGGAGGGATGGAATACTGCATCAGAGAAGAGAAGGAATCTATAGTTATGGTAACATTTTACACAACTAATCTCTATCCTATTCCTCTGTTGCAGTATTCTTTACATGAGGGAAAATGCCAAGCCTCCAGAAGAAAGGGAGAAGGTAGGGTCTGTGGAGAATGGCCCTGGAAAACCCTGTCCTAGATTTGGAAATGTCCAGTTTGTAATGTTTGGTGACGGTATAAACTGAACACCAGGTAGCTGCTTTCAGAATGGAATTAGTGTCCAGTCCTTTGAAGAAGCCAGCAGAGGAAGCAACAGCCCTAGCAGCGTGTGCCTTAACAGGAGAAGGGAGGCTCTTTCCATGGTGCTCGTAGCAGAAGGAAATAGTTTTAGAGATTCAGCTGGAAATGGTGTGTTTAGAGACAGAAGTCCTAAAACTCTTGGGTGAAAGGAGACAAACAACTGGTTGGATTTCCTGATATTCTTTGTATTGCCAATGTGGAACCTAAGCTGTTTGTGCACATCCAAAGTGTGCAGAATCCTCTCTGCAGAGTTTTGCGGAGAAGGGAAAAAGGGAGGTAAATAGACTGGTTGAGGGATAACTCATTTACCACTTTAGGCATAAAGGAAGGGTTGGTACAGACAGACACCATCTCTGTGGAACACCAAGAAAGGAGGAGAAGCCATAAGGGCTAGGAATTCAGAAACCCTTCTTGCTGAGGTTAGTGCAAGCACCAAAATAGTTTTCCAGGAGCAGTATTTCAGGGAAGCAGAAGCTGCTGGCTCAAAAATGGCTAGGGTCAGTTTCTCCAATACAAAAAATGAAGATTCCAGGGGGATGGAACAGGCTTCCTGGCAGATCTCATTTGAAGGATGCCTTTTAAGATTTGTTTATCCTCAAATATAGAGGCTAAGGGTGGAGCAAGAGGCAGGCAGGCAGAAATAGCTGACAAGTGTACTTTTACTGAAGAGCAAGTTAAGCCAGCATCCAGCAATTCACACAGCTATGAAAGAACCAGTGGGACTTCCACTGTAGGTGAGTCCTGGTTACAAGAAAGACACCAAAGTGAAAATCTCTTCCAATTGGATAAATAAGACTTTCTAGTACTGGCTTTCCTGGCCTCATACAGAACCCTAAGCACATCCTCTGAAAAAATGTGTCTGAAAGGAATTAAAACTATCACCCACAACATCAGCTGAAGAGTAGACAAGTAGGGATAGATGAGAGTTCCTTTGTGTTGTGTGAGAAGGTCCACTCTGTGTGGCAACTTGTGGTGATTGCCCTTGGGTAAATGCAGGAGTAGGGGGGAACTAATGCTGTCTTAGCCAAAAGGGAGTTACCATCAAGACTTTTGGTTTGTCCTTCTGAATCTTTAGCAGGACTTTTGGAATGAGAGAAAGGGGAGGGAATGCATATAGAAACACCCCCTTCCATGAAAAGCTGAGGATGTCCATCTTCCAGACCTGAGGATGTGGATCCCTGGCACAAAACTGTGGAAGCTGTCTGCTCATGGGGGAGACAAAACGGTCTATTTGTGGAGTACCCCATCGGTGGACAATGTCTAGGAACACATCCCTGTGAAGCACTAATTTGTGGGATTGTGCTTTGGACCTGCTCAAGGTGTCTGCCATTACATTCTGACTGGAGGGGATATACACAGCCTGGAGGAGAGTTTGAAGTTTGACAGACAATTCCCACACTTGCAGGGCTAGTTTGCAAAAGAGATAAGACTTTGCCTCTCCCTGCTTGTTCACATACCAGAGAATGGTCATGTGGTTTGTGAAAATTTTTAGAGGGCCTGGGATGAACAGGGACTGAAAGGTCTGAAGACCCAGTAGCAGTGCCCTCATTTCTTTTACACTGATGTCCATATCTCTTCTTTGAGTGGGGACAAGGTCCCTTGTGCTTTTATGGAACTGAAAGCTTTTCCCCATCCTGTGTCTGAGGAGTCTGTGAACATCTCCTGGACAGGTGCAGAGGATGGAGTGGGAGACCTGGGTTGGTAGTCAACTGTTGACTCCACCTCTTCAAACAAAGGAGAAGGGGAACTGTGAACTCTAGTGGATGTGCATGTTGCATCCACACTGACTTCTGGAACCACTGTAGTTTTCTCATGTGCCATTTTGCCAGAGGAAGCAGTGGGATGGTGGATGCCATGAAGCCCAGGGTTCTGAGAAAATTCCTGGCAGTGATGCGAGTTAGAGAGCGGATGCTCTGAAAAAAGGAAATGAGCTCCTGAGCAAGAAGAAAAACCTTCATAAGGTCTGTTTGTATCATGCATCCTAGAAAAATGTGATCCTGAGACAGGGAGAGAACAGATTTTTGGTAGTTTACTGTGAAACCCAGAGACAGTAGGATGGAAATGGTGGCGTTGGATTGTGCTCTAATGCTCCTGAACTGACTGCTTGAAAGAGAAGGTCATCCAGGTACAGGAAGACCTGAATGCCCTGAAGTCTGCAGTAAGCAACAACTGGGGCTAGGGATTTCGTAAATACCCTTAGGGTGGTGGAAAGACCAAAAGGCAAGGCAGAAAAGTGAAAGTGCTAAGAGGCTACAGAGAATCCTAAAACTTTTCTGTAACTGGGATGAATGGGGATGTGTAGGTAAGCATCCATTACATCTATGGAGACCATAAAGGCTTGAGGGATGATCAGAAGGAAAAGGGCCTGGATTTGCAAAGTAAGCACTCTGAATGTAGGCACTTTCAGGAAAGTGTTGAGGTAGGAAAGGTCCTAGATGGGTCTCCAAGGCCCTCTTTTCTTGGTAGCAAGAAAATCCTTGAATAGAAAGAACCCTTTACCCCTTTGATTTGATGGGATGGAACATGTTGAATGGTGCCTTGATCCAACAGGCCTTGCAGCACCTTTGGGAAATGTGACAGTTGCTCTCTGGGAGGTCGTGGGATGCCCCTGAAAGGTGGAAGTTAATTCCAGGCCATGAAATAATCATTTTTTTATGAATGAGAGCACCCAAGAATCCTGTGTAACGTTTTCCCAAGCTGGAGTTGACAGGGAAAGGTGAAAAGAAAGGGGGGGGGGACTTTGGGGTCCAAATAGTTAGACAAACCCTGGTCTGTCTGGAAATGGTCGTTTTTGAGGTGGAGCTTGCTGGGGAGTCCTAAATTGCTGAGGTCTCTTATCATACTTTTTAGCCTTAGCTGGAGGGGTCATGACTGCCTTCTAACAAACAGGTTTAGAAATATAACTCCTTTGGAACTTTGGTATAGGGGAACCAGGATGTTTCAGTTCCTGCATCTCCTTACCTTTCTCCTGTAAGGTTTTAAACAAGTCTGCAGCAGCTGGCCCAAACAGGTCTGAAATATCCAGAGTAATATCTGTAAGTTTGGATTTAATGTCCTCTGGTAAAGGTTGAAGTCTCAACCTGACAAATCTTCTCAGGACCGAACCTGTGGCAACTACCCTTAGCTGACGTCTCCACAGCATTGTAACTACATTTTATTGAATGGCGGGCCACTTGAGAGGATGGCCTAATCGAGGAAGAGGCCAAAGACTTATTCTCTGAGTCTGGCAAATCTGAAATACTTTTAGAAAGTTGGGACAAGAGTTTCCAAGGTGTATTTAGTCACGTGTGTTTGACAACTAACAGCCCTAAAGATGAGAGTGGCAGAAGTGTTTACTTTTTTGCCTAACCTCTCCATATGTCTGCTATCTTTGTCAGAGGGATGAAGAGTGGCAGAGGGAAGTAACCTAGAGGGCTTATCAGAAGCCACTGTGATGAAAGAAGTTTCAGCAGAAGGGGCTTTGAAAAGAAACTTAAATCTTCAGGCACCTTGTAGCCTGGTTTCTTAGCTACTGGAGACTGGGAGTTAGGAGTCCTACTAGAAGATGTAAATGCATCCAAATATGCAAGCAAGACAGGAGTTATGACTCAGGGGCTAGGAGTATCATCTTGAAGTAATTCATAGTAATGTTTTTGAACTTCAGACATCTAACAACTGTCCCATTTGAAACGTTTCCTCATCTTAACCCAAGGTCCTACTGAAAGTAATTTTCTCCATTGGAGAGTCAGTACTATTGGAGTCCTCCTCTGGGGAAGCATAATCCAGCAAGGAGGGGATATGAGATGAATAAGCTAGGGACTCATTCTCCTCTTTGGAAGAAGCTTCCTCCCTAACCCTCTTCTGAGGAGAGGTAACCCTGGGTGAGGCCAGTACTGAAACCCCCCTGGAGGAGGCCTAAGAGACATAAGACCATTAAAAATGCCATGTATAAAATTTTGCCAATCATTTTGTGGATCAATGGAAGGTGACAAATGCTTAGTTTTTCTGTTACTTCTTGGCATGCAGATCAGCCCTATGTAAGGTTAGAGGACCAGATGTAGGCCTAGCTTTAACAATGTCGCAATCAATTTCCTCCCTAACCATTACCTGGGGGATCGCCCTAGGGTCCTTGGCAATCACAAGTCTAGGATCCCCCTGGACATGGGATGTGCTGTCATCTTGATCCAAGGTGACCTCTGTTATGGGCTTAGCCTGTGAATCAGATGAAAGAGCTAACTGTTTCTCTGGGTTAGCAACTGCCTCAGGAGAGATGTCCGCCGCAGGAGGTGCAGCTGAAGTTTCAGGCCTAAGCTTCTTGGCCTTCCACTTCACTCTGCCTCAGGCCTCGATGAAACCTCAATAGCATTTTTCTCAAGGAGTTTCAAGCGCGGACTCTCTAAATATACAAAAAGGGAAGATTAACTACTTCTCAAAGTTTTAGGCACAAAAGTCTGGCAAACAGAACAATATCTATGATCGTGGGTAGGCCCAAGACAAAAAAGACACTGCTGGTGATTGTCTATGTCTATGATGTCCACATTGGCATTTGTCTTTCTTGGATGACATTAAACCTAAGGACAATAAAAAAGGCAAAGAAAGGTAGGGTAGTTATCTGAAACACTGAGACAGTAACCACTTCGGTGAGCAGACAATATATGCAGGTAAAGCATTCGGACCAGCAGCAAAGAAGTTCCGAGGATGGTGCATGCATACGTCACTTTTATGGCCTACGTACGACAGCAGCCTACATGCGAAATACCACCACACCTCTGAGTAGTAAAAGTCTTTTGTATACTGGCCGATGCTGGGTCATTGCGGCAGGCAACTCACTCACGTAAAGAATACTGGAACAGAAGGACATCAGGGGCCTCCCTGCTGCTGATTAGGCTTTTCTGTACTTATCAATAAAGCCTCAGTGACTCAAAGTAAAACCAAACACAATGTATAAAAACTGGTCTGGATAAGAAACAAACAGGCCATGTTCACTTTTGCAGCTAGACAACAGAGGACAGGCTTGTCCCTTTTAATTATTTTGAGTGGCTGGAGTTACTTTTGGCTATGAATGTATGATGAACCTTGCTGGTTCTGAGCTGGTACTTTGTCTTCCTCTTTACTTTGTTGCTACTGGTGGAATTGACTCTGAATTCATGTCTACCCACGGAAGTTGCCACAGGCCATGGTAAAATGTTTCAGGTGACTTCTGGTTTAGCTAATTCTGTTTTTCAATCTTCCATATTTAGGCTAGTTAAAAAGTATTACAAGTAATACTCACACTGATAACATTATGAACAAGCTGAATATGAGCATCGTTTTAGATGTTAGCTTCACAAAGTAACTATGGTACATTCTCTGAAAATAATGTCTATTAATACAAATAGCCTTTACAACCCATACAAAAGGGGCAGGGTGTACCCAAGAGTCTGTCACTCAGATATATACCGTCACGAAATTCATTTACCTGAAGTGGAGTATGCTAAATTTACAAGGGCAGGAATCAAACACATTTTAGGGTACAGGAGTAGAATTTAGGTAACAAGGTACTTGCTGTACTTTTTAATTAAATATATACACTAATATCAGCTAGCGAAATCAGTTAGGTTTTTAAGACAGTGAAATTTGAGGGGCTGGCTCATTTGTGTAGAGGTTTTAATTCCTACTTATACAGGGATACCTCAACGGGCTAACTTAAATTCACTCCACTGGTCAGGTAATTAATAAAAAACATACCTTGCAGCACTAAACTACTTGATTTAGTGGCCCCCTGAACTAAAGAATAAACAGTGCTATTCACATCTCCTGTGTGATGTAGTCTTGGTCTCTCACAGACAGAATCTTTGTCTCTAGGGACCTAGTATAGAGAATCGCTACACCAGAGGTTTCTTTGCTACTGTGCTCAAATCATGTTTCTCTAGGTAATTACACTGAGGCTGGCAACAGATGTGCAAGCAGGAACTTCATAGAGGTTTCCCTCATTTTCCTTAATTCTCTCTCCCTGATTTTCAGATTATCTGGAGGAACGGTGTACACACAACTTTGGAAGGTCCACAAAGGAGACCATCTTACACACACACACACACACACACAAAAATCAGCGACTGTTACAAAGGGAAGTGAGACTCAAATACAAGGAAACTGAGGTCCTTTTAATATCTGCCTTTCCAGGTGATCAGTTTAAGACCAACAGAAATGCCTTTCTTTTTGTACTCCACAGGAGGGCATGGCATTTATTACATATTAAATTCTGGATGTTCTAGAGGTCAATAGCTACAATTCTGCAGCTGCCTTTAATGTCTTATATAGGTTCATAGGCAAGTGCTAGGTTAGCGGCTCGAGGGCCATTTTAAGCCTAGCCAATTTCCCTTTTTATGCTTGAATTAACTTATCCCATTAGGTTAGAGACTGCCCTTACCCATCTTATGGTTGATAATTATATATTACCCCTAAAGAGAATAAATAACTGGGATCATACCATAGATAAATTTGAGGTGACACAATGCATAGGATAAAGAATTTAAGAGCTGCCTCTGTCCATTAGTACTACGGGGGGGGGGGGGGCGGCTAAAATCCTGGGGTACATTTTCTGTTTCTCATCCATAGATCCAAGCTGCGCTTGAATGCGGACAAGGATCAACTTTGTTTAAAGTTGTTCCAGAGCAGCAGTATCCTCTGAGATATACATGTCCCAACAATACCATTCTGTTGATAGCGAAGAAGAGGTTTATATCCCTAGACCATGTATTTCTGATGCCATTTGACTTGCTGATGTACAGAACATCCATCACTAATGGGCCGGAGAATGCCTTGCATGCCATAAGTGACAGGGCTTTGAAGAGATCCACGTAAAACGTGCTGTTTTGGCCTTGTATCCTTTTAATAAGGTATCTCTGTGGGTGTTTCAGTTGTTCCATGTGCCTGGACAGATACATGCCAAAGGGTCATTATATTCAATCACTGACCTAATAAGGGCTGAGTAAAGGGGAACAATGACATCCCTAGATCTAGACACAATCCCTTTGTTTATAAGCTGTGCTATATATAAAGGACACAAGTTCTCAACTCCCACACAACCGGGTCAACTCTCAAGGGCGAACTGTTAATGTGGTAGTTCCCTGAGGGTAGAAGACTTTGTTAAGGGCAGATCATTCTTCCTAAACCTGGTGGACTTCTTTGAGACAGTTACCAAGGCTATAGATAAGGGAAAGGTGGTCCACACAGCCTACCTAGACCTAGCAAAGGCCTTCGACACCATTCCCCATTCTGGTATTATAGACAAGCTCACCAGCTTAAACATAAGCCCCTACGTCACAAGATGGGTTGCCAGCTGGCTCAAGGACAGAACCCACATGGTAAGAGTTGCGGGAGCTAGGTCTGACTCTAAACTGGTTACAAGTGGCATTCCCCAGGGCTCAGTCCTAGGACCCCTCCTGTTCGGCATATACATCTCAGAGGTACAGGCAAGCACAGGAGGACGATGGCTGACCAAGTTCGCAGACGACTGCAAACTAGGGGCTATAATTGACTCTCCAGCTGACACAGACATCCTCCAAAAGGGTCTCACTGAGACGGATACCTGGTGTCAAAATCATGGCCTCAAGCTAAATGCCAAAAAGTGCATAGTCATCCCCTTTGGAAAAAACAAAGTACCCACAAGCTACCACATAGGTGGTAGCCCCCTAAATACGGAAGACGTAATAAGGGATCTGGGGACCCAAGTAGATAGTAATCTCTCCTTTGATAATCACATTGCCAAAGTGGTTAGAAAATCCTTCTATGTGGCCCACCTAATCACAAAAGGGTTTGCATCCAGATCAAGAGAGGTCATCATGCACCTCTACGCATCACTCATCCGACCCATTACAGAGTACAACGTCCCATTTGGGATGTACCTTACAAGACACCTGCAACAGCTGGAAAGACCACAGAAGTACCTCACCAAGAGGATCACTGGCCTAAAACAGATGCCCTATACTATACAGCTCAACTGAAGAAACTCCAGCTGTACTCAGTTGCATACCGTCTACTCAGAGGTGATCTCTGCCTGACATACAAGGCCATGTCCAACCCAGAATTGATGGACATGCTCCACCTAAAGAAAACCATATCCCCTCGAGCTACATGCTCTAGGGATCTAGACCTCAGCACAACAATAAACAGGACGTGCTGGAGGGACAGATTCCTGGCCCAGACACTTCCCATGCTCTGGAGCAAGATTCCAATCTACATTAGGCAGAGTTCCTTGCTAACACTCTTCAAGAGAAACTTTGATGAGTGGATAGGAAACAGAAAGTTTACCCCAGGGATCACTTCAGTGGCTCTGCTGGACAGAGGCACAGTGAACTAAATCTAAGGGGGTGGCGAAAGCTAATACATTTCTGCTAGGCTTATAAATGCCTTCGGTCAGATAGCCTAGTACCTACCTATGAATCTAAAGATATAAAAATGCATTTTTGGCATTTAGTTTCAGTCCATGATTTCAGTACCAGTTATTTATTTGGGAAATCCTTCCTGCAGGATGGCAAAGTCATTTGTGGATTTAATAACTGCTCCTAGCTTGCAAGCATCTGCAAAATCTCAAAAGGCTGGTATGTTCAGTTAAAGTTCAGCTCTGTGGTATGGAAGATGAAGTATCTCAAGGATCCTTGGATCAAGCAAGAAAACTTTTTTTTTTTTCTTCAGATGCAATGCTGACACTTTTCACGAATAGACTGTGGAGGTACCAAGTCAAACTGCTAGATTATTAAAGCAAAAAGTGAAGGATAGACCACCAAATATACTCCTACAGCTGGAACGATCCCCCTTGACCCGAGAAGGAGAGGCAAATGTTTATTTTCCAAAACACTCTTTATTGCGATAACACGAGTTACTTCACAAGTTACTTCACAGTATCCAATGCTATAAGGTTAAGCGCTTTCATCTGATATAATCAGCAGGTTCTGATGAAATCTGATTATATCAGATGAAAGCGCTTAACCTTATAGCATTGGATACTGTGAAGTAACTTGTGAAGTAACTCGTGTTATCGCAATAAAGAGTGTTTTGGAAAATAAACATTTGCCTCTCCTTCTCGGGTCAAGGGGGATCGTTCCAAACTGCTAGATTATGACAGAACTGATAGCTTTCAGATTCTCACATCCCAGCTGCCAGTGCAAACGGAATTGTAAACAAAACCTGCAGTGTTATATAAGCTTTCTCAAAAAAGATAAGGCCACTGGGCTAAATTTTATGGCCATTTAAGTTAGAGGGGGTGGCTTCCCACTGAATGAGTTCATGTGTCTTAACCAAGCAAGCTTTATTTCAGGTAAACATTTGTAATGTTGGCATCTGCTAAACAGGATCCCAAAACACTACGAATGAATGGCCAAAAAAAGGACTTAAATATACCAAGTCTGATAAGGCCATTTCCTGGAATATTCTATTTTCTCTGAGGTATGGTGATCTCGGAGTTAGGGTGGGATGGGAGGCTTGCCCTTCTACAAAAAAATTTAAATGAGAAGGCTTTTCGAGATTTGCTCTTTTTTTTAAGTGCATTGGAAGTCAGCATTTTGAGTGCCAACATTTCAATAGGGAGCCTTCATTTTAGAAAGGTAACTGAAGGGGTGTGTGATGACGATCAAGGGAATCATCACCCTAGCTAGGCAACAGAAGATTCTCCTGATAGCCATTTAAGAATGTGACTAACAAGCCTTTAAAAAGGCTATCCTGGCCATACCTCTTTCATGCCTTTGGGACTTGTGGCTAACTTGTAGCATGACAGAGGCCTGTACTGTAGCTAGCTCATCTGACGCCCTGTGCAGTTCCGTAGACTGGCACCCCCTTCAACCCAAAGTTTAGAAGAAAATAAAGAAAAAGGTTTTGTTCCCACCCTAGTTATGGTTAATACAGGCATTACAACAACATCCACTAATTCAATCAGGATCATCAGACTAGGTTCTGAAAATTCAGAGACAGTTCCTTTGGTGGTGGTACAACATAAGGATACTTGCATTTGTCATCTTTTTATTTTTTTGGCCATGCAGCTCTTGGCTATTCTCCTTCAGAACTTCCTTGCTGCAAATAAGATTAAGATGTTGCCAGTCCTTTTTAGGTTGCAGGTGTATTTGTTAATGATCTCATATTTGTATTCACTCAATCCTTGACAAATGGTTTATGGGACATTTGTGACTTGTTACTGTAAGTATCACATTTGAAAGTTAACTAGAAAAAAAAAACTTAAACCAAAACCCTTTGGAGCAAATGGCTTCAACAGAAGGACAAACACCCAGTCTAAGAATGGAAGTAGCAGGTCTGTCATCTAGTAACAGTTCTATAGAAGAAAAAAAAAAAGGTGGATCAGATAATGGCTTCATGAGGGATCAATTTATTTATATTGCTCAGGGAAGGAAATGTACCACATCAGATATCAGGCATAGGCAAGCAGACAACCAATGAAAGATCAGTTGACTGAAAGGAGGGGGAGAGCAGACTGTCTGATTATCCTATGAATCAAAAAGAGAAGTCTGATTTACTCCAGTTGTGGTCTGTTATCTAGTCATGTTTTCATTTTTTATTATGTAAATATTGCTGACGTGCTTTTTTGCTCTTGTAATACAAGAGTTACGTACTTACCACAACTAGATCCTTGTTGCCACTCTCTGTCCATCCCAACTGGCGGAGTTATCTGCCACAATGTAGATTAGACAGAACCTTCTTAATCTGTGCTTCTCCAGCGCTCTCCCTTTCACTCACAACATCCCATAATACTATGTGAAGAATCCTCAGATCATGCTTGCCTTAATAAATTCCAGACTATTCCACATTAATAAAGGGCCCAAAAGGGAGGACAATGGCGTGAGAGTGCAACTTCCTGGTCTATCTGGTCCTCCAGGAACAGAGAAAGAATAGTTGTGTAAAATCTTACCATAACCATAGATGTCCTTCTATTCCATGTTGCAGAATTCTAGTAGTGGGATTTTCTGTCCACAGGCGACTCGTACATCAGCTCCTATACAAAAGCTTCAGCTTGGCTGTTGCAGTGTGTGTGGAATGTCACACATAGGCAATAAACCAGGGGCCTTAAATGTGACGTCTGCATGCACAACCCTCAGAACCTGAAGGCCAGCAGGCAGAGAAAAAGGCCCAGCAGGAGGAATGCCAGTGGTTTTCAGGTGTGTGACCTGGTGTCCTATTATAATATGGATAGGACAGATAAAGGAAAATTACCTGAGGGGAATGGTGGGTGGGAAGGAATATTGCAACATGGAAGAGAAGGACATCTATGGTTATGGTAAGATTTTACACAACTATTCTATGTCCATCTATTCCTATGTTGCAGTCTTCTAGTAGTGGGAGTGTACCATAGCTTATGCGGATGAGAGGGTGGTGGTAGTTGAAAAGGATTCTACAAGACCCTGCAGGATTGCTCTGGCGAATCCTGCCCTAGCTCTGGAAATTTGGTCCAGTTTGTAATGTTTGGTGAAAGTGTGGATAGTGGCCCATGTGGTTGCTTCCATAATGGATGCTGTGTCTAAACCTTTCATGAAGGCCCTGGAGACAGCCACAGCTCTAGTGGAATGGGCCTTTACTCCCACTGGGGGGTCCTTTCCATGGTAGGAGTAACAGAGGCAAACAGTTTTCCTAATCCAGCATGCGATCGTTTGCTTGGCGACTGCCTTGCCCAAGGCTCGAGCTGGTTAGCTTTCCTAATGGTTTTGGTTTTGTCTATTCAGAATCTTAGCTGCCTGTGCACGTCCAAGAAGAGCAGAATCTTCTCCCTTCGTTAGAGGGGGAGGGAAAGAAAGTGGGTAGATGGATAGATTGGTTAAGAGACAGGTCATTGACCACTTTGGGCATAAAGGAGGGATTGGTTCACAGGGTTACCCTGTCTTTGTGGAAGATGTTGTAGGGGGACAGGCCATTAAGGCCTGCAACTCTGATACCCTTCTGCCTGACAACTTGTAAATATCGACAAACTAAGTGACCAAAAGGGAGGACGAGCAGCCGGGTTCACTCGAACAACACTACTTTATTGAAACTGGAATACAATATACAAAATTAACCATAGTTAAGTGCTTTCATCCCTTCTTAGTGACTTCTTCAGAACAAAGTCATTCCATCTACCCAGCATTCAAATACAGCTATCAATTAAAATTAAGTAATAAATTAACACTGACACTAATTATTGCCCATCAAATAATATTCTATGCTAAACCAATTTTTTTATAAAAAACTATTCACCATAAAAAACAATACAAATGCATTAAGTAGGCACCTTATAGAATATGCAGGTCATTAATTTAGATTTTTAATAATACAGCAAATAAGAGCTGACCAACAAGGGAGGGTTTTGAGTGAATTATTGGATGTGTGTGAGATGAAATGGCAGTTATCCCTTGATGCCACTAGGTTTCCAGGTATAAATGAAGCAGTGAATTTAAATTGTGTTTTATAATTGAATAATTTTTGGGGTAATATGCTAGTTTAAGTGCTATTTTTCACATCACATATATATTTATATAATGTCATATATTTTATAAATTTTAAGACATTCTTAAAATTGTTTTATTTTAAGTTTTAAGGTTTGCCACCTTTGTAGAATCGTCCATGAAAATGTTTTTTATGGTGAATATTTTTTTATAAGAAAATTGGTTTAGCATAGAATATTATTTGATGGGCAATAATTAGTGTTAATGTTAATTTATTACTTAATTCATAGCTGTAGTTGAATGCTGGGTAGATGGAATGAATTTGTTCTGAAGAAGTCCCTAAGAATGGATGAAAGAGCTTAACTGTGGTTAATTTTGTATATTTTATTCCAGTTTCAATAAAGTAGTGTTGTTCGAGTGAATCTGGCTGCTCACCCTTCTGGCTGAAGTGATAGCCACCAAAAGGACTATCCTCCATCTGTAGGGAAGAGGTCCCAGCTGGTTCAAAAGGGTGCTGGGTTAGTTTCTCTAAGATGTAGTTAAAGTCCAAGGGCAGTGGGATAGGTTTCTTTGGTGGTCTCATGTGCAAGACCACTTTAAGGAAGAGCTTTATGTCGAGCCTGGCTAGCGAGGTGGGGTCAAGGGACAGACAGGCTGATATAGCAGAAAGATGTACTTTGACAGAAGAATAAGAGAACCCACTTTTAATCAACAGACCCACATAGGACAGAACCAGGGGGACCTCAGCAGAGCTAGGGCCCTTCCCTTGTGCAGACACCATTTTGTAAATATTTCCCACTTAGCCAGGTAAGATTTAATGGTGGTAGGTTTCCTTGCCTCCCTTAGGACAGAAATCATGTCCTCTGAGTAGTGGTGTCTGAAAGGGATCAAAAGTTTATCACCCACAGGGATAACATCTGCAAGTGTGGGTGTAGGAGAGTTCCTTTGTCTTGTGTCAGTAGGTCCACCGTGTAGGGTAACTTGAAGTGATTGCCCTTGGCTAGCTTGTGAAGTAGGGGGAACCACTGCTGCCTTGGCCAGTAGGGAGTTACTAACAAGATTTTTGGTTTGTCCTCCTGTATTTTCAGGAGGACTTTCTGAATCGGTGGGAATGGGGGGAAGGCATAAAAGAACTTCCCCTCCCAAGAGATACTGAAAGCGTCCACTCTCCATGCTAGAGGGGAGTAGACTTTCGAGCAGAAGGTCTGCAGTTGCCTGTTCTGGGGGGAGGCAAACAGGTCTATTTGTGGAGCACCCCACTGGTGGACTATGTCTAGGAGGACCTCCCTATTCAGCATTCATTCATGCTGAGGTGAGGAAGTCCTGCCCAAGAGATCTACTTGGTGGTTGTCCTGTGAGGGGATGTAGGCCACCTGCAGGACTAAGTTGTGGCGAGAGGCTAGGTCCCATATCAGCAGGATTAGTCTAGACAGCTGACAGACCTTTGTTCCTCCCTGTTTGTTGAGGTACCACATAACCGTGTTATTGTCTGTCACTATCAGGAGCACCTCTGGAACAAGAAGGGGAATAAAGGTTTTCAGAGCTAAGAAAATTGCTGTCATTTCCCTGATATTAATATGCTTGGCCTGTAGAGAGGGATGCCACTTTTCTTGAATCCTGTAGGAAGCCAGAGTTGCTCCCCAACCTGAATCAGAGGCATCTGTATGCATTGTTTGGGTTGGGGTGGGGGGTTGTAGTGGGATCCCCGAGTTTAGTTGGACTTGCTGGATCCACCAGCTTGATTTCTGCCTTTAGCCAGGGAAGAAGGAGAATGACCTGCTCTAAGTGATGAAGGTGTTGGGCCCAGATGCTTTTGAGGTACCAATGTAGCTTGCCCATGTGCATTCTTGCCAGTGGTAGCATGGGGACTGTAGCTCCTATTAAACCCAGCAGACGTAGAAATTCCCTTGCCGTCACGTTCTGGGATTGTAGGGTTTCTTCGAAGTGGGAAGTCAGAGAAAGAACCCTATCCTGTGGAAGAAAGGCCTTCATTTTGTCTGTTCTGATTCTGCAGTCTAGGAAGATCTTGTTCTGGCCTGGGACCAGGGAGGATTTTGGGAGGTTGATGGTGAACCCTAGATTCTGCAGAAGGGACATACATGGTGAAGTGTAGATGCCTTGAGAGAGTACCTCTGGACTCTGCCAGTATCAGGATGTCATCCAGATAAGGGTAAATCTGGATTCCCTGAGTTTTGCAAAAGGCAATTGCTGGGGCTGGGCACTTTGTAAAGACTCGGGGGGGGGGCATGGATAAACCAAAGGACAAGGCAGTAAACTGGAAATGAGAGGAAGGGCCAGAGAAAGGCAGGAATAGGGGCAGCATGGTGGGGAGAGAACATTTTGAAGGAGGGTACCTGAAGGTGACGATTTAGGTAGGATATGTCCAAGATGGGTCCCCAGGGCCCATCTTTTTTGGGGACTAAGAAGAGACGGGAGTAGAAACCCTTTCCTTCTTGCCTGAGGGGATAAGGTCTATGGTGCCTAGCTTTAGAAGGTCTGCCAGAACTTGGCATGAGGAGGGCCTGTTTTTTTGGGGGGGGGGATGGAATGCCTTTCCGGGAGGTTTCTCTCCCCAGGATAGGAAATACCCTTTTTGGATAATGGTTAAGACCCATTGGTCTGTGGTGACGGATTGCCAAAGGGGAAGACAGTGGGCAAGGTGGGATGAGAGAGGTTGGTGGGCAAGGCAGTCAAGCATTGTCCTGAAAGGATTGTCTGGGTTGATGAGGTGGTGCAGGAGGTCTGGAAGTGGTGGGTCTGCTAGCCCCTTTTCTAGACCTGGAAGAGGAGATAGAAGGCCGAGGATTACGCCTCACAAAGGTGGCTTTAGCAGGGTAGTTCCTATAATATTTGGGAATGGGTGACACCAGAAGATGCTTTATGTCCTGTAGTTCTTTAATTTTCCTGCAGATTTTTAAAAAAGGTTTGCAGATTGTTACCAAAATGGACATTGTGGTCCAGTGGGGTGTCCAAGATCCTGGACTTGAAATACTCTGGAAGGTTCTGAAGTCTTAACCATGAATACCTCCTGAGAACAGAGGCAGAAGCTTCTGCAGCATCATAGCTACATCTGAAGGAATGTCTGGCTACCTGTTGGGCCAAGGAAAGCTTGGAGGTAATGTCAGTCCTAATGGAACTGTCAGGCAAAGATGCCAGCATGCAAGAGGCTTGAGAAACAAAGTCTAGTGCATACTTAGTCATACGGGTTTTGATAATTTATGGCTCTGAAATCCAAAGTGGAAGATGCGTATACCTTCTTTCCCATCCTATCCATATATTTGCGGGTAGGAGGGAGGCAGAAGGCAGCAGTCTAGATTGCTTATTTGCAGTGGTGGCAATCACCGCTGGGTCCGCCAAGGGTGGTTTAACCAGTAATTTATGGTCTTCTGGTACTTTATTACAAACGGTCAGGATGTTTAGGGGCTGGAGGCTGGGAGTCTGGAGCCTTAGAAGCAGAGTTGAAGGGATCCAAGTAAGCAGGTAGAACCGGGTGGACCACCTAAGGGGAGGGTGATTCTACTTGCAGGAGCTGAAAGTACCTTTTGTGGGTGTCAGTCATTTGGAACGTATCCCATTTAAAGTAATCTTTCATCTTGGTGATGGTCTCACCAAACAAAATATCTTCTGGAGGAGAATTCTCTTCCACAGATTCCTCATCAGGAGAGTAATACTCCTGGGGGGACGCAATCTGTGATACATATGAAATGGAATCTTCTGGAGGAAGACAAGAAAGAATCATGCTCTTCCTCTCTGGCTTGAAGGATCATGGGTGGGATGGAAGAGGCAGAAGCAGGCCTCGGGCTCAATAGAGGCAGAGTGGAGGGGGCTGAGGCTGAAGGCCTGAGAGCCATAAAGGCCTGCATGAGAGAGGAGGTGAAGGCCTGCCAGTCTGGTATGGCTTCTGTAGAAGAGGAGGTATGTTCAGTTTTCTGTTTCTTTATGGCCGGAGTGGAACCAGGGAGCGGCCTGGCGTTGGGTTTGGAGGCTAACACATCCGAAGACTGGATCCTGGTCGGAGGTACCCCTGAAACTGGTTCCCCCTCGACATTGACGGAAGCCGTTGTCTGGATAAGCTCCGAGGACGTGTCAGCTCTGCAACGGCTTCCTCAAGGGACGTTGTTGTAGTCGATGTATCCACAGAGCGCGCCTCAACCCCTAGATCGGCAGTTAGCGGTGCGTCGATAATCAGAGCAGTAGGTGAGGAAGGCCTAGGAATCTTGGCCTTCTTGCGTGGAGATTCGGGTGCGGCCTCTGATGTAGGATCCATTCTAAGGGCTAACCGCTTAAGGCGCTGGTTTTCAAGGTAGAGGTTTAAAGCGGCCAGATGGCTGTGCAGGGTCTTAGACACAAAGGATTGACAAACTGAGCAGCAGGAGTAATCGTGTTCCCGGCCTAAGCAAAAAAACACTTGTCATGGGCGCCTTTATGAGGAATCTGGCACCCGCATTGGCACTTTCACTTTTTACCTGACATCAGCTAAAGGCTACAACAATCAAGCCTAAGCAATAATAATCGGCAAAAATAAGAAAATTAGAAACCCAATGGGTTACTTATCTTTAAGATGCAACATCTGTGAAGAAGCGATCGTACAATGCGAAGGTCGTCTACACCTGAAAAGTTCTGAGGACTGTGCCTGCAGACGTCACATTTAAGGCCCCTGGTTTATGGGCTATGTGTGACATCCCATGCACACTGTAACAGCCAAGCTGAAGCTTTTGTATAGGAGCCGACGTACGAGTCGCCTGAGGGCAGAAAATCCCACTACTAGACCACTGCAACATAGGAATAGAAGGACATGAACACATAACAATTTGAAAGTAGGAAGGAGGGTGGGTCAAGATGGACAGAGATAGAAAACAATGATCTGTTGTTATGGTAAGTACATAGGTTTCATAATCAATGCTGTCCCCTCTGTCAGTCTTGACTGGTTGAGACAGATTCCCCAGTTACTTAGCTACATGGGTTGCATCATGGCAGTACAGCCATCAGTACAGTGTAACCATAGTGTAACCAAAAGCTACTCAACACCTAGATATCAGATCCAGTTTGTAATGTTTTATAAAGGTGCACTGATGACCACTTTGTTATTGTTGCTACATAGATATCACTCACAGAACAGTATCTGAAATAAGCAGTGAAAGTAAACATGGCTCTAGTGGAATCAGCTTGAGAGAGAGAGCGTCAAATCCATAGAAGTATAGATAAAGATTATGCATTTTGACAACCATCTGGACAAGGTGGTTTTGAAAACTTCAGATCCCAGCTTCATCTTAGAGAAAGATACAAAAAGTTGTTCATCTTTTCATGTAGACTTTCTTCTATGGAGATAAAATCCTAGGTTGGCAATATGCAAAGTATATGCTGCCTCATTAAAATGTTTGGAAAAAAAGGCATGTCAGTGGACTGGTTCAATGCTGACTCTGAGGCTACATTAAGTACAAAGGAAGGGTTTTGTTTAAGAGCAACTATCTTTTTCAAAAAATCAAGTAAGGTTGTTAACATGAAAATGCTTGTAGTTCAAAAACTCTCTTGGCTGAAGTAACAGGTAGCAGGTGCAGCAGTTTCCAGGAAAGGTATTTCAAGAAGGCAGAACAAGCAGGTTCAATGGAAGGCTCTGTTTAGAGCTTGCAAAGTCAAAATAAAGCCTACAGCAGAACAGAATTTTTGATCAGTGGTCTCAACAAGAATGTTCCTTTGAGAAAGGCTTTGCAGATTTTAAGGGAAGCTACAAAAAATGAATATGAACCATAATGATAACTGGAAATAGCAAACTGGACATTGATGGTAGAGTAACTTGTCCAGCAATCAAAAAGGTCTGCTTAAAACTGCAGAATAGAGGGAAGAGGAGCTGAGAAGGGTCTAAACTTTCATCTACTGCCCACAGAAAAGCCTTTTCCACATGCTCTTGTACGCTTCATGCATGAAAAGCTTCTAAGAAGCAAAACTCTGGATACATTCAGGGTTTAAGGTGAATCTCTGGCCATTACTGAAATTGGAGAAATCACCCATTACAGACCCATTATAGAGTACAACGCCCGTTTTGGTATGTACCTCACAAGACATCTACAACAACTGGAAAGGCTGCAGAAACACCTCACAAAGAGGATTACCAGCCTCAAACAGATGTCCTATGCAGACTGTCTCAAAAAACTCCAGCTTTAAATCCATGTCCGTAGTGAGATGTTATATACCATACTTTTTATTTAGGAAGAATTTAGGAGTATCTTATAGTTGTTTAGCCAATAATTAAGAAAGTATAGGTCAAACTGAATCTGAATTTGAATAATTGAATGTGACAGACTGAATTGAAGGATAAGCATGTCAATAATTTTGTGTTTCCTTTCCCTGGGCCACACTCCAGAAAAACAGTACCTTGAAAAATGGTGCTCTCCCTTGCGAATTAAGTGCCTCAGATCAGCTCCACTACCTCTTCCACAGCCAACAAAATTGGTGCTCCCCTTGTCCAAAGAGTATAGCCTTTGTACCTGTGTTCATGTCAGAAAAACTGCATGGGTCTGAGTTGTAAGAGATATTTAGGAAACTTATAGACTTGTTTTTGAGTAGATTCTGAGTAAGTTGAAGTCTGTGGAAATCAATTACCTTTGGAAACAAAAGCAACAATTAGGGCCTCACACTGGTTAGTTTTTGTTCAAGAATAAACCACAGTCATCAGTGTGTGAGGTGGATGATAATAAGAAGTTATGTACTCACCATAACGTTCCATCTGAGTAGGTGACTTCATTTGGATGCAACCTGTGGGATTCGGATCCGACATCCGATCCGAGCCGGCAATTCATAAGCTTTAGGATCTGAGCTCCTAGCTCCTCCCTTTACCCATAACCCCCTGCCAAGCCCTGACTGACCTCAGATTGAGTTTGCCCTGTGAATACCTGTATAACAGAATCCTGGGAAAACCAGGACTAATAGCACCATGAAAGGTCAGGGGGATGGAGGGGGGATGGTTGCATCCAAATGAAGTCACCTACTCAGATGGAACGTTATGGTGAGTACGTAACTTCTTAATCTGAAGTAGGAAGACTTCATTTGTCTGCAACCGGTGGGACAGAGTCCCCAGCTACCTGGATCTTGGGCGGCCGTCCTGGAAGGATGTTCCGGAGCACCGCAGAGCCAAAGGATGCTCTCCCTCTGGAAACAACATCCACTTTGTAATGTGAAATGAAAGTATGAGATGAGGTCCAAGTGGCTGCTGCACAGATATCATCTAATGGTACTCTAGACTTAAAGGCAGCAGAAGTAGATACTGCTCTTGTAGAATGTGCTGTAATTCTCTGAGGAGCTGGCCTTCCTGAGGTGTCATAAGCCTGCAAGATACAATTAGAAATCCACTTTGACAAGGTGACCTTAGAGACTGCCTTACCCAGTGCGAATTTTGCAAAGGAGACGAACAGTTGATCGGATTGTCTATGACCAGCTGTTCTGTGAATGTAGAAACGCAGTTGTCTATGAACATCTAAGGAATGCAGTTTATATTCTCCTTTGTTTTTATATTTGGGAAAGAAAACTGGCAAATTAATAGATTGGTTAATATTGGATTCGGAAGCAATCTTTGGAAGAAAGGAAGGATTGGTCCTGAGGGAGACCCTATCAGGAAAAAAGGAGAGATAAGGTGGTTTGACGCACAGAGCTTGGAGTGCTGAAACTCTTCTAGCTGACGTAATGGCCACTAAGAAAGCAGTTTTCCAGGAAAGATACTTCAAGTCCACAGAGGCTGCAGGTTCAAAAGGAGGAGCGGTTAGGGCCAGGAGCACTAAAGATAAGTCCCAAGGTGGTACGGCTTTCTTAACAGGAGGTCTTAAGAGGAAAGCACCCTTAAGAAAGGTTTTACAAATTTTTGCAGCCATGAGAGGTGTTGAGTCATGACCCACATGGTAATGAGAAATGGCTGCCATCTGTACCTTTACCGTCGAAGAGCTTGCTCCTTGTTGGAAAAGGTCTGTCAAGAAGTCTAGTACCGCAGAGAGTGGCGCGGAAAAGGGATCAAGATTTTTATGTTCGGCTCAAATAGAGAACCGCTTCCATTTGCTTCGATAAACCTTCCTAGTAGAAGGTTTATGGGCAGCCACTATGATGGCTTTCACTGGTGAAGAGATACCGGGAGTCCTGATTAGGGATGGAACTGGAGCAGCCAAGCTGTCAATTTCAGAGTGTGAAGGTTCGGGATTGGAAGCCCCTGAGGATGGGAAATGAGATCCGGAATTGGATCTAGAATCCAGGGCGGATTCACAAGGTGAGACCATACATAAGGGAACCATGGTTGACGAGGCCAGAATGGGGCAATGAGAATCATTCTGCTCCCCAAACTGCTGGCTTTCTGTAATAGTTTTTGCATTAGAGGAAGAGGACGATAAGCGTATAGGAGACCGGGAGGCCAAGCATGCACCAGGGCGTCTCTCGAGGATTCCCCGAATGGGGGAAGTAGAGCGAAGAAATTGTCGCATTTGGCGTTTGAGGGAGAAGCAAAAAGATCGCAACAGAGTTGCCACCAGGTGGCAAAAATCTGCTTCACTACTAGAGAATTGAGCGACCATTCGTGAGGGGAAAGAATGGTGCGACTGAGCTTGTCCGCTAGAATGTTGGACCTTCCCGGAATGTGCGTTGCCACAAGAAAGCGGTTGGTGGAGATTGCCCATTCCCATACTCTCATGGCCTCTCGACAAAGGGGGTAGGACCTGGTTCCCCCCTGTTTGTTGATGTACCAGACTACCGACATGTTGTCTGTCTGGATAGCAATAGTTCCTACAGGAAGAAGGCTGTGTAGTGCTTGCAACGCTAATAGCATTGCCCTCATCTCCAGAACATTTATATGCAGGGAGGTCTCTGAACTGTTCCACGTGCCTTGGACAATCCTGCCCGCTGAATGCCCCCCCACCCGAGGTGAGAAGCGTCCGTGGTCACTGTGGCTAGGGGGAATGCAGTACATAAGGGTCTCCCTGTCAGGAGGTCCATCGACTGGAGCCACCAGAACAGGGAGCTTTTGCATGCTCTGCTGATGGCTATCGGGCTGTTGAGAGGAAGGTAAAGCGGGGACCATTGGACCTGGAGGGTCCACTGAAGGATCCTCATGTGTAGTCGAGCGTGAAGGAGGAGTGGGATGGCTGCCGCCATTGAACCTAGGGCCCTCAGGACCATAGCTGCAGTCGCAGCAGGTTCTAAGATAGCCGTGATATGACACCTCAGGTTGGACAGTCGATCTAGATTGAGGAATGCCTGCATGTTTCTTGTGTCCAATCTTCCTCCTATAAAATCTATAAGCTGTGTGGGGGCCAAGGAAGATTTTTCTCGGTTTATGCTGATGCCCAGCCGAGGGGCTATATGAAGGAAATAGTCCCTGGCTGAGCACAGTAGATGCCTTGATGACGCTGTAAGGAGCCAGTCGTCCAGGTATGGAAACACCTAAATTCCCTGGAGTCTCAGGTGGGCCGCTACCACTGCAAGTACCTTGGTAAACACCCTGGGGGCAGAGGTGAGACCAAAGGGAAGGACCCTGAACTGGTAGTGACCGTCTCCCAGCCGGAAGCGAAGGAACCTCCTGGACCGTCTGTCCATTAGAATATGGTAGTACGCGTCCTTGAGGTCTATAGAGCACATCCAATCGTTCTCCCGCAAAAGGGGGAGGATAGATTGTAAGGTGACCATCCGGAATTTTTGTTTGGTTACAGACAGGTTCAGTTGTGACAGGTCTAGAATCGGTCTTAAGTCCCCCGTCTTTTTTGGCACCAAGAAGAACCTGGAGTAAAACCCTGATCCGGTCTGATCTCGGGGGACGTGTTGGATGGCTCTTTTTGTTAGCAGCTGTGCAATTTCCACAGTTGCTACCTCCCGTTGATCGGGTGGTTACATCGGGGAGGTTTTTGGATCTGGGAATACTGTGAAGGGGGATTGAATAGCCTCTGGATATCACTTGAAGCACCCAACGGTCTGACGTGATTGACTCCCATGATGTCAGGTGCCTTGAAAAACGCTCCCCGACTGCCTCCAGAGAGGAGCAGCCGGGTAACCCATCAGGGTTGCTGCGTGGGTCTGTCAGAGAAAGGTTCTCTGGACCCAAAGTTCCTAGGAGCCCCTCTGCCTCTTGGACGGCAACCTCCCTGTCCTCCTCTGCCACGGAAGGACTGGTTGTCCGGAGCAGGTTGGGATTGCTGCGATTTCCGGAACCACATCTTCTTCTGTCCCTTTTGGTTCTTCGAGAAGGACCTCTGGGGAGCTGAGAAGCGGACTCCGATGGCAGACAGCGTCTTCCTGTCCTTTTCGCTCTCGACAAGCGTTTCGCAAACCGTTTTGCTAAAAAGGGCAGAACCATCGAAGGGGGCATTCGCGAAGTCACAGTGCCGGAGCCAGGCCTGGCGTCTCATAACAAGGCCCGATCCGCTAGCTCTAGCGGCTCCCTCTGTTGCGTGAGATAAGAGCCGCATAGAAGTATTAGACACTGCTCTGAGAGTGGCCATACGGGTGGAGTACACTTGTTTGTCCTCCGCCAAAATGGACTCCGGGGGAGATGCAGCGCATTCCTTAATCAGGTCTCGCTGCATCCTGATCACGTGTGCCATATAGTTCAGCACCCTCAGGGAGAAGGTTGCTGAACTAAAGACTCGCTTCCCAATGCGATCCATTGAGCGGGATTCCTTGCTCGGGGGATGCATAGAGGGACTCTCCTGAGCCAATTCCCTCTTTGTGGCTGCAGCCATCATCATGGCATCTACTGGGGGTCCCTTACTCCAATGTGTATGGTCCGATGGGGGACTAAGAATCTGGTCCGGACGTTTAGGAACAGGCTCTACGGTGTCCGGGTCCTTCCACGCTCTGGTGGCAATAAGGTCCACCAGAGGGTCAGCAGGAGGGGACTCCCAAGAGGTAGCGGGCCCGCCTCAAATGCCTCCAAGAACACAGACTCGTCTGAGGAGGCCTTGGGGGCAGACCACCCCCCCCGATCCTTAACATTTCCATAATGTCTCCAAAGGAGACATCTTCTGGGGGTGATCTTGGGGAGCCCTCCCCTTCCTCCAAGTCCGTGTCTTCAGTAATAGACTCGGGGGAGTCCACGTGCCTCCTCTTACACTTATGCTTACGAGGCACTTCCTCGGGGGGACTGTCCGAGGAGTCCTCGCCAGCAACCAGTTGTTCCAAAGGAACCACTTGGGACATTGAGGCGGGCTGTCCCTGAGACCGGCTGATGGGAGCCTGGCCCAGCTGCGAGGGAGTGCGGGATGGAGCAGAGACAGGGACCGGGGGTCCGGATGTCCTCGACAGAACCCTCTCCACAATGTCGAGGGCCGAGGGGGAGACGACTTCTCTAAGACCCGAGAGCAACCCCACTCGGATCCGAAGAATGGATCAGAACCGGAGCCGAGACCGTCAGATCCGAGAGACCGGTGCGCTCCGACCTAGACGGAGTCGAAGAGACACCGGTTCCCTCGGATCTGAGGCTAGGCCCGCGGCTCCGAGAGGTCGGGTCCGAAGTACCCGAAGCACTCAAGGGAGGGATCGGATCCGAGGTGCGCCGACCAGTCGGATCCGACCCACCCCCGGGTCCAATGCTGCCCGGCTTCGAAAGCTCCGAACCCGGGAGTCGGGTTGGAGAAGGAGCTATGGGGGAGAAAAAAGGGGTCGAGGCCCCCCCCGGATGGGGGGGGGCAGGAGCACTCCCATCTGCATCTGGGCCTGGATGAATCGCCTCATCATCCGGTCCATATCAGCGTCCGACATAGAAAAAGTTGACCTTGATGAGGCCACCGAGGCGGATCTAGAATGTCGCCTCAATGACCTGAAAAGGTCTAGTCTCAACCTCCTTGGGTCCCGGAGAGAACCGAGGGGATCGGAGCCGAGGAGGAGGAGATTTAGAAGCCAGAGGGGAAGCACGCTTAGGCGGCGGGGACGAGACAGAGGCCTCGGCCCGCCGCTTATGGTGTCCCTCTCTGTGCCTCTCCTTTTCCCTCCTGGTCTCCCTATCCTCCAGTTTCTTAGCGGGAGATTGAGTCCCTGCCTGAGGAAGGGAGACCGAAGAAGCCACTGGCTGAGTAGGGAGGATAGCAGGGGCCGGGGCCGAAGCAGACTCCGGAGGGAGAAGTCCCGCCAGAACCAACTTTGACCTCTGCTCCCTTAAAGCCCGGGGGTTGAACCCTGCACAAATGGTACAACCAGATGACAGGTGTTCAACCCCCAGGCATCTTGACCGAGTGTGGCCATCAGCCGGGGAAAGCTAATGGCCACACTCGGTACATTTAGAAAATATAGCCTTGGGGGCTTCAGACATAGCTACGCCTTAACAGGCCCTAACAAAAAAACAAACACACACACAACAAACACACACTAAACGCACACCCGAGAAGGCTAACTAAGGAAGGGAGGAAAGCCTAAACAAACACACTTTAACTTTCTAAGAAAAAATATAAGTAAAAAAGATGTCACCAATATCTTTTCGCTAAGGAGCTCGAAATTCCCGTCAGCTACTGAACGTGGCAAACGAAATCTGAGGTCAGTCAGGGCTTAGCAGGGGATTATGGGTAAAGGGAGGAGCTAGGAGCTCGGATCCTAAAGCTTATGAATTGTCGGATCCGAATCCCACAGGTTGCAGACAAATGAAGTCTTCCTACTTCAGATCAATAGATACTTTTTGCCAAAAACTTCCTTACTTGTGCTGAGATTTTTACTCCCTATTTGTAAAATATCTTTTGGGTGCAATGGGTGATGTGAATCTGTTGTTCATTATTGGTATGTGAGTAACAGCCCAGAGACTGGGAACCATGGCCATTACATCTGCAGTGTCCACTAACTCAGTAGAGACATGGCTTGGGTCCCCTCTTCAGTAGTATCATGACAGAATGCCAAGTATGACAGGCCATAAGGCCAACATGGGTTTTCAGATCACATCAGGGTTAAAGTGAGTTACAAAAGTGTGTAGACAATGGCACACAGATGTTATCAATAGAAGAATTTGTGAAAAAGACTGAGGATGTAGCTATATCCACTGCAGAAAGAGCTTTATGTGCATTTTGTATGGTTTTGTTATATTTTGCATAATAAAATTAAACAGACCAACAGCTATCCAGAGAAGGTAACTTTGGACACTTTCTGACATTGTTTACATATAACAAATGATACAAGAAACTTATCGCGTTTCATTCTTTCGGATATCTTTAGTATACACAAGATGAAATATTTTTTGATGGTGTACATCAAAGCAATCTAACAAATACTTCCCTCTGATGCAGTACTGAGGGAAGAATACTTGAATATTAACAGAATGGTTAAGGTTAATTTCTGTAGAAACTTTAGGCATAAATGTTGGATTACAATATAAAAAGAAATTACTGAAGCTTGGGGAAAAAACTTGAAGATCCAAGACCCTCCTATAGTTGATGTAGCTGCTACTAGAAGAGTTTTTCAGGATTAAAACTTATGTTCAGCTTTGGCCGCTTGATCTAAGGGATGCAACATCAGTGTCTCCAGCATGAACTTGAAGTCCCAAATAGTTCATGTTGTCTAAGAGGTGGTCTCAATAGAAAGACACCTCTTAGGAGGGCTTTACAAAGGATGACAGAGAGGAAGAATTAAGATCCAGTGAAAGTCTGAAACAACTCTAAAAGTACCTTTACTACCAAACTGCTAAAAATGACGACAAAGTGTGCACCAAAAAAACAGAACTGCCAGAGCTAAAAAAGGATGAAGTACCTGGCTAGTGGTTCACTTTGAATGTCCCACCCCCCCACTTATGTGTGCAGACCTTTCTGATGATGGGCTTCTGAGCAGCTGTAAGGATCTTTATCACCCTAAGGAGGATAAACAAAGTCTTGTTATCAGTGCAAATGAAGACCATACTGTTAGCCTGACAGATTGAAGCTCTGGATGAGGCTTATTGGATGGATGGGATAGGAGACCTCTGCAAGGTCTGAGAAGAGGTTTCTACTGGAGATGAGAGGAAAACATGCAGAAGCAGACTTATCTGTCCCAGTACATGGCTATAAGAATGACCCAGGTCTTGCTTACTTTGGTTTTTGTAGAAATGTAATCACAAAGGGAATGGGGAAAAGTTGCTGCACCAGACAGTCCCTGAAAATCTGCTCCATTGGGGGAATTAGAAGTAGTCCCTACAATTATCAGTGGTCAGGGATACAGTCATCACAGTACATCTTTTTCCAGTGATAAGAGATGGCATTTGCCAATGATAAACTTAAGGAACATGTGCAAGGCACTAATAAACATCAGCTGAGCTTCTGCACTATAGAAATGGTCTGAACAAGAATGGGTAATGCTTCCTGAAAATAATGAGATGACATGGCATATTCCCACAGCCACATGGTCTCCTGACACAGTCTACAGAAACAGCATCCTCTCTGCTTGCTGAGGTACCAAACCCCTGTTCTGTCAAAGAGTGGGATCACATCCTCAGAGAGGAGGGCCCATAAAACCTGCAGTGTTATGGGGATGGCCCACTGATGGGCAGGGATGCTGTTCCTTTGATCAAGTCTCTTGGATTGTCTATCTTAAACAATGCCTCCCACCCTAAGGCAGAAGCACTTGTAGAGGTAGGTAAAGGAACTATCGTCAAAAAGACTGTCCAAAGGAAGCAATGACAGAAGATCACTATGGCAGACCTATGGAATGCTAAACAGAACAGTCATTGAGCCCATATTCTGAGACCAATGTACCCGAAGTGTCCACAAGAAAACTGTCACTATCATAAGATACAGAATCCCGAGTAGGATACAGCCATCACTCTGGAAGACTAGCAGGAGACAAATGCTGGCTTTAAAATGCACAATTTTGTCTTTTGGACAGTTGGCTTTATAGGCTTTTGTGTCTATATGGCAGCTGATGAAAATCTACGATTGTGACAGCTCCAGCTGTGACTTGCCAATGTTCACGGATATTCCCAAGGACCAGAACAGCTGAAGTAGAAACTGTCTTGCTTTTATCAGCAACTCCCTTATTGTGGTTGCTAGCAGTCAGTAATCTAGGTAAGAGGAAATTATTGCCCCTTTCAACCTCAGATCTGCAACAGCCGACATTCATTTGGTGACTATCCTGGTGGCTGTGACAAATGTGAGGGCTCTAAAGTGGTAATGACTGGCGTTTACCATGAGCTACAGGAACATCTTGGGATGCTATGGATATCTTTATGTGTAGGTAGGTATCCTAGAGGTCCAGAAAGAACATCCAAGCCTGCTCTAATCATGGAAGTACAGGCTGTACTGTGACTTCCCAGAATTTCATCTTTTTACATAAAGACTATGCAATCCTGGGTAGACCGGAGTTCCTTTATCTTCATAAGAACCAAACAAACTCAAGAACAAACTCTGGACCCTATGTTGTGTGGTGGGACCTCTTGGAAGGACAAAAGACTTTTTACCTCTAGTCTGGCTGCCTGCCACCTTCTGACAGGGTAGGGCATTGAGAAGAGGCAAAACGGTAAGTTTTGGAGGAGATAGAACTGTGATGCTGTGCTCTTTGGATACTAACTTCCTGAACCACTTTGTCCTGTGTGATTGCCTGCCATATAGGAATGTATAGGAATATTTAATCCCGACTGCCTTTAGAGTGGGAATTTCGGACAAGTCCTCAAAGACTCTACAGCTGGTCTCTAGAGGGGGCAGGCAAAGCTTCTGGTTCTGTAGACAACCTCTACCTCTATGCTGGCATCTGTTTTGAAAGTCTCCACAGCCTCACTTGTTTCTATGAGAATGCTGCCCAAATGAGGGCTGCTGGCCTTCTTTAAACCACGTTTTGCACATTTCTGTTTATGACAATAGGTTCCCTGAGGAGTAGAAAATGTTACAACAGCCATCAGCATTCTTTTTTTGCATGTTCTTTTGCAGCTTCCCCACACCTGCAGCCCAAACAAGGATAAACTATCATATGGCATGTTAATGAAAGACACCTTGAATTTATTTGTAGGGTTATAAAACTTGAATTTAGCATGATAGTGAAGGGCAATGCCTGAACCAGGTATACAGTCTGCTGTATCTACTGCATTATGTGAGAGCTACATGGAGGTTTTTATAATTAGTCAAGGCTGCCACTTGGAATTCCTTCTTGTTCTGTATATTACTATGAGACATTTTTTTCTCCATAGCTAAGGTTCTCTCTGGCAAGTCCCACTTATTTGGAGGCTGATCTAGAGAAAGTATCTAATGCATACATATTCATGCCAAAATGAAAACATCACAACAAGGTTGTGACCTGTAAAGAACTGAAAGCAACTAACAAGCAGGTTGTTTTTTTTACTTTATATGCCGATCACAAATCCACAGAATGAAACAATCTGAGTTGAATCTCCTAGGAAGTAAGAAAAGGACTGAAAGTTTGCAGACAAAAGTTTCTAAAATTGCAAAGCATGAGTCTGGGACACCTGTCTATGCTTGCTTGAATAAGGCAAACAAGATCTGGGGAGATGGGAGGTGTGGAGCATTACTTGAATTATGGGAGGCACTTTTGATCCAGGCCGAATTTTAAAGGTGCAAGGAACTGCTGCTGTGGCATACCTGTCCTGCTGAAGTGAATGGACTGAATTATCTAAGATCTGAATACTGCTACACCTAAGGCTGTAGTTAGAACTTTAAAATGAATTCATTTGTATAAATGTTCACTGCAGTTCAGTAGTTGAAAACAGCTCTAGAGCAAGTGAACCTCGTGATACCCAGAGCCCACAATACAATAAGTGATTGGAAGACACTAAAATGAGTATATAGCTTTTATTGCGTTTCCATTTATTTTGCCACTGATCACAGCCTAGTCTGTGTCTGCATTAGTAAAAACAAGAATGTATATATAGGTTTAGCAATACAACCAAAATTACATTCATGTAAGCTCCAGTAAAAAAAGTGTAACATGAAAGTAAAGATGGGATGTGGTTATAAAAAAATCAACGTATCTGAAACCTGAACAGAAATGATAAAATGCAAGTGTTTCAAAGCCAGGGGCATCATAATGGTTAACCATTTCATTTCAGTGGCAATGCAGAATATTCCCTAAACAGTCACTTTAGTACATTTAAGACATTACAATCATCTTCATGCCTTGTCAGAAGCATACGGGACTACACAGTTTTTTGTGTGTGTGTGCACGCGATGAGTGAAATAGAACTTTACTGATGCAAGTATGGACGCAAAGAAAAAATCCTTATTTTATTAATGAATTCAGCCTCTTTTTCAACATCTCCTGTCCTTACCATAAGCCATGAATAAGACTACTTTCAAAGCTGACAAAACATGCTATTAAATGAGGTCCAATAATAAATACAATTCACTTTAACTGTAACATGTTAGAAAAATACAGGAATGTGCTTGTTAGAAAAATAACAGGAATGTGCATCATGCATGTTGGCAGATTTCCAGTTAAGGCTGTGTAATTAAGGAGATCAGAAAGAAAAAAGTAGAACAGATGCAACAGTCCGAAGATACAGGCTCAGAATTAACCAACAATCCTTGTCAGGCAGGAATACAATAAGAAGAGCAAGAAGTCACCAAAAAAAAAATGCATGTCCATGCAGCAAAATCACACCAGTAACCAAAAGTAAATCCACATAGTGTCGGACAACCATACAATGACCAAAAAAAACACTGTTTAATCCCAATGAAATGTTTACTTGTTAAAAAGAACTATGATTGAGTGCTTTCGTCCCTATCAAAACTTGGGACTTCTTTAGAACTGTAGCAAACAATATTAAACAAATATTAGAAGAAAAAAGTGAGTCTGCAGCTGTCAAGGTAATGCTTATAACGTAGTAAGACCAAACTGACACATTTTGTAACCCCCTAGTAATACATGATTCCATCGTGTGATGCACAGCTGCAACACTCATTAGAAGAAGCAAGGAAAGGGTGACAGTACCCTGTCTCTCAGGTGCCAATATCTGCCTTGTTACAACAGTCCTCAGGTCCGTTCACTTAAGGTGCACATATGACTTGGCCAATGTGTACATAGGAATTAAAGACTTGACACACCTCCTTGGATCATAGGAAGAGACGTGACAGAGCTCTCAGAATGCATGTGAGGTCGGTATGAAAAAAGAAGTTATGTACTCACCATAATGTTCCATCTGAGTAGTTATACTTCATTTTTCTGCAACCTGTGGGTATTCGGATCCATATCGGATCCGGGCCGGCAACTTTTTTCCTAGCATCTGCTCCAAGCTCCTCCCCCCTACCCATAATACACCATCATCTCCTAAATTCCCTCAGATCGAGTTTGCTGCAACGATACACTTTAGCAACTCAAACTAAATAAACCTAACATGTCTATTCACATGAAAAGGTCAGGGGGACAGAGGGTGGGAAGGTTGCAAAAAATGAAGTATAACTACTCAGATGGAACATTATGGTGAGTATATAACTTCTTTATCTGAAGTAGTTAACTTCATTTTATCTGCAACCTGTGGGACAGAGTCCCCAGCTACTTAAATATCCTGGGAGGCCCTCATGGAAGGATATTCCTGAGCACAGCAGAGCCAAAGGATGCTCTCCCTCTGGAAATCAGATCTAATTTGTAATGGGAGATGAAAGTATGTGAATTTTCCCACGTTGCTGCTGCACAAATGTCATCTAAAGGAACTTTAGACCAAAAAGCAGCAGAAGTTGCCATGGACCTGGTAGAGTGAGCTTTAACCAGACCAGGAGGAGATAAACCTTTGGCTTTGTAAATATGTAAAATGCAAAAAGTGATCCATCTGGCTAAAGAAACCTTGGAAATGGCCTTTCCCAAATGAGGTTTAGAAAATTAGATGAATAATTGATCGGACTTACAGAAGGGTTGTGTTCTATGAAGACAGAAACAAAGTTGTCTATGAACATCTAACAAATGAAGTTTATATTCACCCTTGTTCTGAAAATTTGGAAAGAAAACAGGTAAATTAATTGTTTGGTTTATGTTTGATTGAGATGCCACTTTTGGTAGAAAAGAAGGATTTGTACGGAGAGACCCTGTCTTTATGGAATACCAAATAAGGAGGCACGGCAGACAAAGCCTGAAGCTCAGAAACCCTCCTAGCCGACGTAATAGCCACTAGGAAGGCTGTCTTCCAAGATAAAAAACTTGAAATCCACTGATGCTGCAGGTTCAAAAGGAGGAGTTACTAATGACTGGAGAACCAAAGTGAGGTCCCAAGGAGGAACCGAATCTTTGATAGGAGTACGCAAAAGAAAAGTGCCTTTTAGAAAGGCTTTACACAGCCTAGAAGAGGCCAGGGCAATCTTATTTTCACCAACATGAAAGTTAGAAATGGCTGCCAGCTGTACTTTCACTGTGGAGGAACTAGCTCCTTGTTGAAAAAAACTAGTCAGGAAATCCAACACCGCTGGAACAGGGTCTGTAAAAGGATCCAGGTTTCTCTGAGAGGCCCACATAGAAAAACGTCTCCATTTACTGCGATAAACTTTCCTAGTGAAATCTTTAAGAGAAGCCACTAGTATAGATTTGACAGGGGATGAAAGACCGGGAGTCCTGGCAATCAAGGGAATGAAGCAGCCAAGCTGTCAGCTTGAGACTGTCCGGATTGGGAGGGTAGGCACCCGAAGGATGAGAGATTAGATCCAAGTAGGCATCCAGAATCCACGGAGGAGCTAGAAGATGAGACCAAAGGAAGGGGAACCAAACTTGACGAGGTCAGAATGGGGCAATGAGGATCACTTTGCTCCCCAGTTGGCAAGCTTTCTGAAGAAACTTTGGAATGAGTGGTAATGGTGGGTAAGCGTACAGTAACCTGGGGGGCCAAACATGGACTAGAGCATCTCTGGGGGCATCCCCTGGTGAGGGAATCAGAGCAAAGAACTCGCTGCACTTCGCGTTGGAAGGAGATGCGAAGAGATCGCAGCAAGGCTGTCCCCATGCAAGGAATATCTCCTCCGCTACTGACTGTTTCAGAGACCACTCGTACGGCATCAGAATAGCCCGAATCAATCTGTCCGCTAAAATGCTGGAGCGTCCCAGGATGTGCATTGTGATCAGAAACCGACCGGTGGAAATCGCCCACTCACACACTCTCATGACCTCACGACACAGAGGTCAAGATCTGGTTCCCCCCTGCTTGCTGATGTACCAGACAACTGACATGTTGTTTGACTGAATTGCAATCGTACCGAGAGGAAGGACAGTGTGGAAGGCTTTCAACACTAAAAGCACTGCCCTCATCTCCAGAACATTTATGTGCAACCTGGTCTCTATCTGGGACCACGTGCCTTGGACCATTCTTCCCGAACAATGTCTCCCCCATCAGAGTTGAGAGGCGTCCGTGGTCACTGTGGCTTGGGCTGGAGATGACATGAAAGGGCGTCCCGCTGCAACTTCCGGTGAATGGAGACACCAAAGGAGAGACATCCTGCAGGTGTGACTGATCCTTATCGGAAAATCCATGGGAAGGTCTAGCCAAGACCACTGACCAGCTAGAGTCCATTAAAGAACCCACATGTGAAGGCATGCCCATGGGAGGATAGAGACTGCGGCAACCATAGAGCCCAGGGCTCGGAGAACATCGCTTGCCTTTGGAAATCTGAGGTCCATGATTAGAGCAATGTAGTACCTGAGGTTTAAGATCCTGTCTGGCATTAAGACGACTTTTAGTTGCAGTGTCTAGTCATGCCCTGATAAAATCTAAGAATTGTACAGGTTGCAAAAGGGATTTGTCAACATTGACTGTAATCCCCAGCTGATACGCCAAGAGAAGGAAGTAGTCTCGACCAGACAAAGAAGATGCTTAGTGAAAGCAGCGAAGAGCCAGTCGTCCAGGTAAGGAAATACCTGAATTCCCTGAAGCCGCCTCAGGTGAGCTACTACTGCCATTACCTTGGTAAACACCCTAGGGGCTGTGGTGAGACCTGAGGGTACAGCTCTGAACTGGAAGTGACTGGCTCCCAGCCAGAAGCGAAGAAACCCCCTGGAACTTCTGTGGATCTTTATATGGTAGTAAGTATCCTGGAGGTCTAACGAGCACATCCAGTCGCACTCTCGGAGATAAGGTAGAATGGACTGTAGGGTGACCATCTGGAACTTTTGTTTGGTGACAGACAGGTTTCAAGGTTGACAGGTCTACAATGGGCCTGCTGTCCCCCGTCTTTTTTGGCACTAAAAAGAACCTGGAGTTTATGCCTAATCCGGACTGGTTGAGGGGGACTGGTTCGATGGCTCGTTTGTGAAGCAGCTTTGAAACCTCTAGAGCTGCGGCCTCTCTGTGAGTGGATGGGACATCCGGGAGGTGTCTTGTAGCACTTGGAGGGCCAACAAATGGGATAGTGTAGCCTCTGGATATTATTTGTAGCACCCAGCGATCTGCAGTTATGGACTCCCATGCCGTTGGGTGCAAGGTCAATCTCACCCCGACTGCCTCCTGTCGGGCAACCCCTCAGGGCTGCTGCGTAGGCCTGTCAGAAAATGGTTCCCTAGAGCCAAAATTCCTGGGACCCCCCCCTCTACCTCTAGGTCAGCGTCGATCCTCTGTCCCCCTCTGCCTCTGGGGGAGGAGTTGTCCTGAAACTCCTGGGAAAACTGTGATTTCCGGAACCACATCTTTTGCCCTCTTTGGTTCCAAGAAAAGGACCGCTGAGGGTTAGAGAAGCAGATCCCAATGGCAGACAAAGTCTTCTCGTCTTTTTCGCTCTGGACAAGTGTCACGTAGTGTCTTCCCGAAAAGGGAAGAACCATCATAGGGAGCATTGGTAAAGGACACCTTGAAAGGGTCCGCAAACTGACACAACCTGAGCTAGGCATGTCGCCTCATGGCTACTCCCGTCCCAGCCACCCTAGCTGCTCCTTCCATGGCGTGGGAAAGGAGGCGCATGGACGTGTTTGATACAGATTTCAGAGTCAACATCTTCACAGAGAACAGTTGTTTGTCCTGCTGCGATAAAGACTCTGGGGGAGACTCAGCGAATTCTGAGACAAGGTCTCGGTGCAGCTGTATAACATGTGCCAAATAGTTCAGAGCACAGATGGAAAAGGTCGCTGATGAATAAACGCGCTTCCCAAACCTATACACCGACCTGGACTCCTTGTCCGGAGGGTGGACTGAGGAACTCTCTTGCACCAGTTCCTTCTTGGTGGCTGCCACGACCACCATAGTGTCAACAGGGACTCCTTTAGACCAAGGTTGTCTGTCCGTGGGAGGAGAAGGAATCTTGTTAGGGAGTTTGGAGATCGGCTCTACGGTGTCAGGCTCCTTCCATGCCCTTGTGGTGATAGGATCCACCAAGGGGTCCACTGGCAGGGACATCCAGGAAGTAGATGGGCCCGTGCCAAAAGCCTCCAGGAACACGGACTCATCCTTAGAAGGTTTTGGGGCTGACCAACCTCCCCTCTGGCGGAGGATCTCCATGATGTCTCTGAAGTAGACATCCTCGGGAGGTGACCTGTGGGAACCTTCTCCTTCATTTAAATCCATGTCCGTAGTGAGGGACTCAGGGGAGTCCAAGTGCCTCCTTTCGCACTTGTGCTTATGGGGGCCTTCTTCAGTGGGACTCTCTGAAGTGGACTCGTGAGCCGTGGGGGGTTCCCTCAAGGGGAATAACCTGGAGCTCCTCTGGCACTAGCTGTCCCTGAGACAGGTTGAAGGGAGTTGTCGCAAAATCCAGTGGAGTCTGGGTGGAATCCGAGGAGATGGGCGGAGATCTCAATCACTAGGAGAGAACCCAATCCACCACTTCAAATGCCGAAGAAGAGCGCACCTCCTTGGCACTCAGCAAGGAAGAAGCTCTCCCTGAGTCCGAAGTGGGGACTGGAGCCAAAGCAAGGGTAGCCTGAGCTCCAAGGGAACGGTTTGGATCCGAAAAGGTCAGAGGCGAAGATGGATCCATTCCCTCGGGCCCGACTCCCTGTCCAAAGCTCAGAGTCTCGCTCGGATCCGAGAAACTCAAGGTAACAGCCGGAGTCGAGGTTGGAGGATCCGTCGGCGCAGAGCTACCAGTTCCAGAGAGTCTTGGATCCAAATACCCCAAAACGGACGCACAGATCGGGGAAGGAGAAATAGGATGGAAGAAGGGCATGGAGGTCACTCCTCCAGAGGGAGAGGGGCCTGGCAAGACTCCCATCTGTATTTGGGTCTGAATAAATCTCTGCATCATCCTGTCCATGTCCAAGTCCGACAGACTCCGAGTCGATCACAAAGAGGTGATCGACTCGGATCTGGCTGGTCTGCGAAGCAAAGGTGAGGAAGGCCTCAGGTTTGAAGGCTCTGGTGAGAAACGGGGTGAGCGGAGCCTAGGAGAAGCTGGTCTCAGTCTTTGATGGTGGACTAGGGAAGGATTCTCTATCTGGAGACTTCTTGCGAGACCTATCCCTCTTCCTCTCTTTGTCTTCCTTGCATCTTTCTTTATCCTTGTGTTCTTTTTCTTTATCCTTATCCTCCCCCACACCAGCACGAGCGGGAGTTTGAGTCCCTGTCTGAGGGGGGAGGGTTTGGCGGGAGTACCAGAAACCGAGGCCGTGGCAGAATCCAGCATGGAGGCAGGGAGAAGACCCTTGGCAACCAATTTGGCCTTCCTATCCCTTAGGGCCCTAGGGTTAAAACTGGCACAAATTGCACACTGAATAGACAAATGAGGCACTCCCAAACAGATTACACACAGAGTGTGACCATCGGCCGGTGAGAGCTTATGGCCACACTCTGTGCATTTTTTAAAGACTGACTTAGGCTGATCAGCCATAGCCCAAAACTAACAGCCACTCCCGAAAGAGAAAGCACACCACACTAGAGCACACACACTGAAGGGAAGTGGGCCTAGAGACTACTGTAATGAGAAAAAACTTTTTTTTTTTTTTTTTGAACTAGAACCAACGAACAGCATACAACAAAGGGGAGGAAGGGAAGACTATTGACCACTTTCACACAGAAAAGACTGAAGTAAACACACTTGCAATCCCTGAGGCTCAGAGCAATGGAGACCACGCGCGGCAAATAAGATCTGAGGGAAGATAGGAGATGGTGGTGTATTATGGGTAGGGGGAGGAGCTCGAAGCTTGGAGCAGATGCTAGAAAAACAGTTGCCGGCTCGGATCCAATATGGATCCAAATACCCACAGGTTGCAATAAAATGAAGTTAACTACTTCAGATCTAGTCTTGAGCAGTATCCTACCATCACCAACAATGATGACATAATATGAACAAAGAATAACTAACTTTTGACGTAGTGGTGTCATTCTCAGGAGTTCAAATGTATATCCATCTGATGTAAAATGACTGAAAAAACTACTTTTTCTAGGAATGGACTGCAATTCTCTCCTCATGGCTTTCATGTTACTGGCCAAAACTATCTCCACCACCATAGTGCATTTTTCAGAAAAGTTAATCACCTCAAGCTGCCAACATAGTCAAGCAAAATCGAGGCCACATAAAAATAGTACTACTCAATGTTAGCAGCCTGTATAAGAAACTGCACACCTTATAAAAATACCTGATCATTGAAAATACAGATATTTCCACGGTTACTGAAGCAGCTCCCCCTCAGTGACAAGTTTCAATGCCTACCATCTGTTCAGACAAATGCTGAAATGTCTGTATTTGTAAGACACCCAATCACATCAAGATTCATAAGGCAAGGCAATGACTTTTACCTCCTCCATATCCTGCTCACCACCATTAAAAATCCATACCATATCACCAGCCGACTATAGAACCCATAGACTATGAAGCATATATGCAAACAAACTGAAGTCTCTCCCTCATTGAACCAATTATTATTCTACTGAAGAATTTCAACTATCCTACTAATAACTGGGAAATCTAAAGTACCACAAATAAATACACACAATACTTCCTAGATTTCATAAATGTTAGCTCTTGAGACCAGCCAACTCACATTCCAACTAGGGGCTCAAAAATATTGGCTCTAGTCTTCACCAATATAATTACACTATGCTCTATACCTGCAGTTTCCCAACACCTGTAGCATCCGACCACAACTCGATTACTCAAGGGCAAATCTATTACAGCTGGTCGACAACCTGATGAAGTCTACCCCCCTCCTTGACCCAGTCTCACATAGTGCTACATTTTCTCAGGCAGTTTCTAAACTTAACAAATGCTTGTACGAAGTCACTGGTCCCATTCAGACACAAATGATTTTTCCAAGTTAAAGAACAAACCCCTATGGTGGAATCCTAGTACAAAATAATACAACAAAAAGAAGAAACCTATTGTCCATATGGATAAACTTAAAATCCTAAACTCTAAAAGTGAACTCAAAAAGTTAAAGAACTTAGAAACAAATTAATAAGTATGAACTTAAAACTGCCACCTACATAAAGGACAATGCTTTTTTAGCTATTTCAGAAACCTTAGAAGCAATACCCAGCATGGCATTCAGCTAATACATAACAGCAGATACTAATCCACAAGAGCATAAACTTATTAGCTGATAGAAGATATCAGCATGTAAAAGTTGGAACTAATTCTAGATTTTTTATTACATATCAGTATGCCCACCACCACCACTACCACATCACCTCCAAGCAACTCCACAGGTCCAATGGGCATTCTCCAAGGTCAAAAACACTAGCTCCATGGATCCAATGTGCCAGGCTTCTTTTCTTGTCAGCACTAAGCAGAGCCTTAGAAACTCAGTATTAAACCTACTCAATTTCAGCCTGTCCAATAAATCTACACCTGAAATGTGAAGAACTGCTGTAGTCATTCCATTTCACAATGAAGGACCGACCACTGGCCCTGGTAACTATAGGCCTATAATCCAAACCAGCCTAATCTGTAAAGCAACAGCAAAAGTCATTACAGACTTTCTTAATTAACAAGGACATTAGCAATCTAGAATTTATTTCCAACACTTTTAATGAATTATCACTTGTGACATAGGCAAATTTACATTCTTATAAAAGTAGTCAAACTATATTAACATAAACATTATACTTCACATACATTGCTACATATCATATAACCTAAGCAATATTACATAAATTAATCAATTCCTGCTTTTTTTAAACAAGAAACATCTTTATTAAACCATCACTTACTACAGAGGCAATAATACATTTATATAAATGAAAAACCACACTGACACAATCCTAGTCACAAGAATTTTACATCACAAACTATACTGACACACTCCCAGTTGCAAACAATATACATCACTTATAATCTACCCAATCTTTCTCACTCAAACATTACATAGCTTAAGTCCTGCTGCCTTTTAGACCTCATTCTTCCCTTGTATGTATTGTTTCCACAATTCCCATTTTTCCTATGTAGTTTGCTCCTACTCTTTTCTAAAGATCTCGATTCATTTTGTTTTATCTCTGTTACTATATTCACTAATTCCAGTATAGTTGTTTAGATTTTGATTTCCATTTTCTAGTAACTGCTTTTTGGCAGCCACCACTATTAGACACAGCAAGGCCTTACCATGTCTAGGCAATTCTGATTCTGTATCGTAGCTCATAAAAATCATCTCCCCTCATCAGACCAATCTGCCCACCCAGCATTTCCGCCACTGCATCCCACAGGGAATCCTTAAAGTCCACCAGCTCACCACACTCCCAGAAAATATGTTGCTAATTACCTCTTTCTTCCCCTTCACACCTCCAACATTTACTGACTGTCTGAGGAAAAATTCTCTGGAGTCTACTTGGGGGGAAAAAATCTATGTAAACATTTTCAGGCAAAAATCCTAAATCTTCTAGATTTTTGTTGCATATTTGGTAGACTTACATATATCCTCCCATTGTTTCTTTCTGAATTGCTTATCCAATATTTCTTCCCAATCCTTTCTAACTTCCTTTGATTGACTCTTATACAATATTTTATATGCTCTACTAATAATTCCTTTTTTAGTGGTGGCTTCTGTTCTAGATTCTACTAAAAATTCTACCAATGCTGGTCTTTTGTTTAGGACCCCCTATTTCTTTCTCTTTGCCTGTACTCAGATATCAATCCTTGATATGGAAGGCAATCTCTAACCTGCAGTCCAAATAAATTACTGGTGTCTTTTCATTGTATCATCCTTCCCTCTCTAGTTATTTGCTCCCAATACCTTGGTTCCTTTGCCAGTTTTTTCAATAAATTATGGTCCCCCTCTTGCCTATTGTATGTATCCCTAATTGCAGTCATCTCTATCAGCAGAAACTACTTTCTCCATTCCTGTGTTGCTTAGTTCTTAGAATACTTTCTACTACTTTATGGCTATAATATTCTGCATGATTATTGTTATTCTCCTTCAAGGCCTGCATCCAAAATCACAGTCTCTCCTTGTTTCTTGAGCTTCCCCTGTGTTTCGTCATTATCCCTTTCCACTTTGAATTATAGTTTTCTGCTTGTGTTATGTACAGGAGTCGTAACTGTGTAGCTCTGAAATACCCCTTCAAATTGGGTAATCCTGTTTTACTGGAAGAATTAGCTTATCCCACTTAACTCTTGCTGTCTTCCCCTCCCAGATAAAATCCTTCAGCTCCTTATTAATTGCTGCCCACTTCTCCTCTGATTGATAAAAGTATGCCTCACCTGTGTGCAAGACTAAAGGGACTAAACATTTTAACTGCTTGTATTTTACTCAACATATCCATATAACAAAGCTTCCATTTTCTCAGTTTTTCTTTTATCTTTTGTTTAGTCTCTTCCCACATATCCTTAGCTGCCACACTAGAATAATTTTTAATCCATACTCCTAAATATTTAATTTTATCATGTCCCCATCCATACAACAAAGCTTCCATTTTTCTCAGTTTTTCTATTATCTTGTTTAATCTCTTCCCACATACCCTTAGCTGCCACAATAGAATAATTTTTAACGGGTCTATATTATAAAGTCGAACAAGAAGAATGTCAACTTATCTTTAATCGATCTGTATTTGTCGAAGCTGCACAACATCAAACGGCCAAAACACAAATTTCTTTCTATGGGAAAGAAATCGGTAGCCCAACCACGTACACCACATTAAAACAAATACTATAAAAGTCGGGAAAAGGGCCAATTAAAAAAAAATGCCAACCGATTTCTTTCCCATAGAAAGAAGTCGATGATTTGGCCATTCGATGATGTGCAGCTTCGACAAATACAGGTCGACTAAAGGTGAGTCAACATTCTGCTTCTTCACGTAAATGATATAGACCAATTTTTAATCCATACTCCTAAATATTTCATTTTATCATGTCCCCATAAATAATGCTTTCTCTACATCAAGACCCACCAACAACAATGGTACTTTCTTCTCCTTACCTCTGGATCATCAGTGTGATGACTCTAAAGAGTGCAGCTTATACTCTCCTTTGTTTTGATAGTTGGGGAAGAATACTGGAAGATTAATAGATTGATTAATGTTAGCTTCCGAAGATACCTTAGGTAGAAAAGACGGATTGATCCTGAGGTGAACTCTGTCTGGGTGGAAGACCAAATACGGTGGTTTGACACAGAGAGCCTGGAGTTCCGAGACCCTCTTGGCTGAAGTTATGGCCACCAAAAAGGCCGTTTTCCAAGACAGGTATTTAAGATCAACAGTGGCCGCCGGCTCAAAGGGGGGGGGGGCTAGTCAAGGCCTGTAAAACTAGGGATAAATCCCATGGGGGGGTACCACCTCTTTGACCAGGGACCTGAGGAGGAAGGTACCCTTAACGAAGGTCTTACACAGTTTGGAAGTAATAAGCGGGCCTGACTCCTGCCCTACATGATAGCGTGAAATTGCTGCAAGTTGCACCTTGACCGTAGAAGAACTAGCCCCCTGGTGAAAGAGAGAAGTTAGAAAATCTAGAACTGACACTACCGGCACCGTAAAGGGATCTAAGGGAAAAACGTTTCCATTTACTCCGATAGACCATTCTGCTGGAGGGCTTATGAGCTGCTAGTAGGATGGCTTTGACTGGTGATGAAATTCCGGGAGTCCTTATCAGGAGTGGAACTGGAGCAACCAAGCCGTCAGCTTTAGGTTGGCCAGGTTCGGAGTCGGAAGACCCAGGGGGCGTGAAATGAGATCCGGAATGGGATCCAGCATCCAGGGCAGATGAATCAGGTGAGACCATAGGTAAGGGAACCACTTCTGACGAGGCCAGAATGGGGCAATGAGGATCATCTTGCTCCCCAACTGACTGGCTTTCTGCAATAGCTTCAACATCGGGGGCAGAGGCGGGTAAGCATAAAGCAGACCGGGAGGCCAAACATGAACTAGAGAGTCTCTCGAGGACTCCCCCGGAGGGGAGATCAGAGCGAAGTAATCGTTGCATTTGACATTTGAGGGAGAGGCAAAAAGATCGCAACAAGGTCGCCCCCATCGGGCAAATACTTGCTCTGCCACTAGAGGATTGAGAGACCACTCGTAAGGAGTCAGGATAGTACGACTGAGCCTGTCTGCTAATATGTTGAACCGTCTCGGAATGTGCGTTGCGATGAGAAAGCGGTTGGTGGATATCGCCCATTCCCACACTCTCATGGCCTCGCGGCAGACCTGGTTCCCCCCTGTTTGTTGATGTACCAGACGACTGACATGTTGTCCATCTGTACCGCAATCGTCCCCACCGGAAGAGGGTTGTGAAGTGTTTCCAACGTCAAAAGCACCGCCCTCATCTCCAGGACGTTGATATGCAAAGAGGTCTCTATGTCGTTCCACGTGCCTTGGACCATTCTGCCTGCATAGTGCCCCCCCCACCCCACGCGGGAAGCGTCCGTGGTCACTGTGGCGACTGGTGGAGGTAGCGAAAAAGGGCGTCCCGTGTGGAGATTGGAGGAATGGAGCCACCACACGAGCGACCTTTTGCAAACCCTGCTTGGGGAGATGGGATGACAGAGGATTGCGGGATAGGGACCATTGTACCTGGAAGGTCCATTGTATGACCCTCACATTCAGCCGGGCCAATGGCAGCAGCGGAATTGCTGCCGCCATGGACCCTAGAGCCCTCAGGACCAATTCCGCCCAAGGAGCTGGGAGTTGAAGCATGGCCTGCACCTGCAACCTCAGGTTCTGAAGCCGATCTGGAGTCAAGAAAGCAAGCATCAGTCTGGAGTCCAACCTTGAAGAACAACACAAAAGAAACCAGCACCATGCCAGTAAAGCGTTTATTGCGATCTGGTACCTCGGCTTTTCGCCTTCAAATTTTCTAAGTTAATCAGCACCAATTAATCAATTAACAATTTATAAATGAATTTTATAAATGAATTTAAAGTGCTATGCCAATATTTTGTCCTACAGATCTTAAACATTAAAACTTGACATTAACATCAATTGCCTTCAAAAATGCTATTCTTTAGCTAATATATTCCATGTATATTTATTAACAAATATGTAAAATAATGTGACAAAATGTATATGAAAAAGAATGAATTTGAGTCCAACCTCGCCCTTATGAAATCCAATACTTGTGTAGGAGCCAGGGAGGATTTGGCCGTGTTGATGGTAAACCCTAAGAGTGGAGCCAGATTGAGGAAATAATCACTGCAAGAGCAAAGAAGATGCCTTGTTGGGGCGGTAAGTAGCCAGTCGTCCAGGTACGGAAAGACCTGAATTCCCTGGAGTCTCAGGTGGGCCGCTATTGCTGCCAAGACCTTGGTGAACACCCTGGGGGCTGAGGTGAGACCGAAGGGGAGGGCCCTGAACTGGAAATGGCTGGCTCCCAGCCGGAAGTGGAGAAACCTCCTGGAGCATCTGTCTACGAGAATATGATAGTACGCATCCTTGAGGTCTATTGAGCACATCCAGTCTTTCTCCCGCAGTAGTGGGAGGATAGATTGCAGAGTGACCATCCGGAACTTTACTTTTGGTACTGCCAGGTTCAAGAGAGAAAGGTCCAAGATGGGCCTCACGTCCCCCGTCTTTTCTGGCACCAGAAAGAACCTGGAGTAAAACCCTGATCCGAGCTGACTGGGGGGGGAAGGGCTGGATGGCTCTTTTTTGTAAGAGCTGCTGAATTTCTGCAGCAGCTGCCTCCTTCTGATTGGGTGGTACATCGGGGAGGCTTCTGAGTCTGGGGGTTACAAGAAGGGAAATTTGGTAGCCTCTGGATATAACACGAAGCACCCAGCGATCCGTTGTTATGGACTCCCACATTGCTAGGTGCCTCGAAAAACGTCCCCCGACTGCCTCCAGAGTGGAGCAGCCGGGTAACCCCTCAGGGGTTCTGCGTGGGCCTCTCAGAGAAGGGTGCTCTGGACCCAAAATTCCTGGGACCCCCCTCTGCCTCT
>NC_056725.1:2046906-2142646 GCF_019279795.1 Protopterus annectens
ATGCTGACCATTTCATTAATAAGTCTGGTGAGTTAAGCAAGGACACGTGGTTAGAAAAACTGTGGACAAATAGTTGAACATACGATTTATCTAATGCAACCAATAGTCAGAAATTCTTTCCCCACATTCATCGATTTATTCATTATTCTAATGCACCAGAATATAACTGGAAAGGGACTTCTATCTAAAATTATAAGATACTTAAGAAATCAACAGTATGTCACAGAGAAATCTACTGGGATTATTTTAGACTAGTTAATAACAACTCCCCAAATGAAGATGATAAAAAAATAATAATATTCCAATCTTAAAAATAAACCACTTCATCACTAAGGTGGAGGATATTCTCTTGGAAGTTCTTGCACAGGATCTTTATCACACCACAAAAAGCTGAATTGATGTTTAATAAAGACATAGGTTACTGGAGATGAAAACTAAACGTCAAAGCATATGATTCATCACTGTATAAAGCTTAAAACATATTAGGATAATATCAATTCTCTCTTACAGTCAGTTTTTAATGACAAACTTATGCTGACCAAATCTCTTATTTTATTTAATACACCCATTCCCACTTGTGTCATGAAAATAAAATATCTTCTTTTATGGAGTATCTCAATATTAGCAAGAAAAGTTATAATCAAGAACTGCAAGAATCAGACTACTCCTACTATGGAAGGATTTGTACACTTGGCAACTGAAGTTTGTCATCCTGAACTTATCACAATCAAGACAAGAACATCTAGAATCACCTCTTCTTACAATATATGGTTGAAATTCAATGAACTGCTGCATAAATAGACTAATTAAGAACTACTCATCACATTTCTTTTTCTGTTTAAAAAGCTTTGTTTTATAGTAGACCCCACTGTGAATAGTAATTTTAGTTGTTCTTTTAGATATGTAGATTTGTTTTATATTTCTATTATACATTAATGTTTTGTTGTTAAATTTCAATAAAACCACCTGAGAAACAAGAAAGAATACTACACCACAACTAAAAGCAGAAAAATAAAAAGCAACAATTTGCTACATGGTTCAACTTTATTAAACCATTAAGAAAGAATTCCATGCAAAACTGTAGTCCTGAAGAAAGAACGTTCCCTGGACACAAAAATTATGTGTTATGAAAGTATGCAGAGACACCAAAAACTTAGTCTGGCTCCATGGTGCAATAGAAGGCTTCCTGAGTCCATCACAAGCAGCTGAGGTTCAACTAGTGACCCAGGCACTGGAAGAGTCGGGCAAGAAAGTGGGGGAATAAAAGGGAATAGCCCATTCACTTTTCCCAGAAGAGAGGAAAGAGGATGAATGCACTCAGGGGCACATGATACTAACTTCCTGCTGGAGACTAGAAAGCTCACCGCTCATGCCTCAGGGATGAGGCAGGAATGCCTGGAGTGGACGCCCTCTGTGAAAGTGCCTCCCTTGCCCACAAGTTAGTAAACCATCCTCTTAAAAGTCCCATCCCTTCAAAACCTTCTCCAGCCTTACTGCTCCACTAGACCTCTACGCTCCAGCAGCAGAAATCTACTTCTAGTGACCAAACCCAAGAAGTCAGCAGCAGAAGCACTATTCTCCTGTGTCATATCTAGATGCAATCACCCCCCCCCCCCCATAACCACACTACCTTCTTGCAATCACTTCAAGGCTACACTAAAAACTCACTTAAAATGTCTCTGGTTATGTCCATGCACCAACCCCAACTAGCAACCCTCTTTTTACCTCCCATTCCTTTCTCCTCCCCTAGCCACCATGCCTCATACTGTCTGATCATTGCATTCCTTCCTCTGAAGGCTCTGGCTCACCCTTTACCCTCCCCTTCCCTCCTCACTCAATCTCTCAGACCTGTTATAACATGCTTAACTACCATACTTCATCTCAACTCCAAATAAATATCCAACTAACTTACACCTAGCTTCCTCTTACTACCACATATACTACTCACTCAGTCTCCTCTCTTACTCCTCTATCTTCCCCTTCCATCCCATTAGCCCTTCTAGTTTGTTCCACATTCATGTGGGGCTTCCGCTTTATATCTGCTTGAGTTTAGTGCAATATTTGTATATAAGATTTAGGTTTATGAGTTTAGAACTGTATCCGTTTGAGCTTAGTATTATTTGTATACACATCCTACCTTTATTCCTAGCCACTAACTAGATATTGGTATATCTGTTAATTATTATGTTTCATATTGTATGTATAGCTAATGTTTGCTGCAGTATGTATTATTTGCTATTGTATATATATTCAATTGTTCTTCATGTACTCTTCTCATTTATTGTTCTGGAGATTTTCTCCCTGGGTCTCCACTGAAAAAGGACCTGTGTCCAGTTGGAATATCCAGGTGAATAAATAAATAAATGTATTTCCATTGTCATCCCACTTCACTCCCCTCCTCTATCCCTTGGCAAGTGCACGCATAAGGGTTGGGAGAAACCAAAGAAGAAACTTTCAAATCACCCATGACGACTGTCTAAATGATGTCCCTTCCAAGTCAACCCTCACCCCACTGATGGAGAACAAATGAACTGACTGTCCATGGCGAAAGTTAATGATCAACAGACAGTGGGACAAAGAGTGGAGAAAAAAAAAGAAGCCACTAAAATTGCAGCTGGGCAATTATCAATTGAATCATTAGCAAAGACGTCCACAGAGGTAGCTAAAGCTGTAGTAAACACAGCTTGTGGAGATAGAGACAGCTACTTGCCATAATTTTTGCAACACAGCTATATAATGGTCATTAAATCATCTCACCAGAGTCCATAGAAACATTCTGACACCAACTTATTCTGTGCCAAAGAGCTGACTATTCTTTCTGAGTAATCTGGTTTTATGCAAAGGGATCTCAAATGCCTGCAGATGTCTGAACACTGCAATAAGTATTCACCTTTATTGCAATAATTTTGAAAAACATCAAAAGATTGATTGATTTAAACTGGTCAATGTAGCTGATTTTGGAAATAAATGATGGTTTATTCAAATCATTTGCATTTTTTATGGAAGCTCAAGTAGGGTAAATCAGTACATAAAAGACTGAAGCTTGGATATTTGTCTAGCTGGAGTAACTGCACTGTAAAGAGGGTCTTCCAGGATAAATGCAATGGATCAAATGATGATTTTAGTTTAAAAGGAGGTGGCATTAATTTCTGCAGCAAATATTTGGGCTTCATGGAGGAATTGGGCCCTTTAATGGTGGCCAATACAGAATACACCTGAAAGAAAAGATTTAAAGATATTACAAAAAGCCAGATAAGTGTCATGGAAGCCAGTTGAAAGATGCATTCTGTCTGACAACAAAACTAAATTCTAAAATCAAAGACTTGAAACAAATAATCCAAAACTACAGGAATAGGGGCTGCAAAGGAATCCAAGTCATTGGTAGCTGCACATACTACAAATCTAATCACTTCCCTCTACACATTTCTGTTATGCTGGGCCTCTGGACAGAGGCAAGGATTTGAATGACCCTGGGAGAGTAAGCAGCCTTCCTGACCATCTCTGGAAATGGATAAAATAACAGGTTAGTCTGAGAAAGTGAATGTCAGGGTGAGGCTTCCTAAACAGATTACTGAGCAGGATTCTGAAGGGTCTCAAGCATATAGTCTTCCTCCTGAAGATGAAGCTACAAGTGGACAAATAAGACTTGCCAAGTCAAAAACAGAACTAGGAAAATTACTTTGGACTTGCTGGCTCTGGTACTGGGTAATGAATTTGGCATTTACTAGGAAGGGCGGAAAGGCATAAATTACACCTGAGGGCCAGTCTGGGATTATATAATCCTGGGCTGCTGAACAGAAAGGAGATAAGAAAAAGATGCCATTCAATTGAAGATTGTCTGAACAGAAAAAGATCACAGGAAGCATCCTCCATACCAAAAGATTATCCATGCAACTGATAAGCTTGGGGGTCACCAATAAGGTATCAGCAGGCAGCATCTTAGCCTGTCCAGCAAAAAATGGATTGTGCCTGGATATGGTCTGTTAGCAGAAAGTAGTCTGACAACACAGTGTATTCTCGTACATGGCCTCTGTGCTGGGGGGATAGAATTTGGTTTCTCCTCATCTCTCAATATACCAGACCAAGGTCATATTTGTTTGTATAAATGGTAATAGCACTCTGTGGGAGCGAGTCATGGAGCACCTGCAGGTTAAGTACGGCTCTTACTTCCAACACATTTATGTTATTTGTGTTTTGACCATACTCCTTGGACAGTCCTTCCCTGAAAATGCCCCCACCTCACGGCTTAGGGTATTGATGGTGATAGTCACGGTGAGGACAGAGAGGTGAAAGGTGCTGTCCAGATTGGGACTGGGTATGTGCAACCACCACCATCAGCCAGGGGTTTTGCAAGATTTAGAAACCCTGATTTGAAAAGTGAGACTGTGAGATCATTGCATTTGAAGAGCCCACTGAAGAACTCACATGTGGAACCTAGTGTGAGGAACTGAAGAAAAAATGGCTATCATTAGTCATAGAGGCATAAATGGGCAAGTACTGAGTTTTTAGTAAGGACAACATTTGCTGTTTTCTGGACCAGCAGAATTTTCTGTTGTGACAAATCAACTCTAAAAATGACTGTCTACACTGTACACTATGAAAGTCTGATTTTGCAATGGCTTCAACTGCAAATAACTCTGCAGTATTCACTGTAATGCCTATGGAATGGGACACAAACAGCAAAGATTCCAGTGCTATTACCAGATTCTCTATTACTGGTGGAGCCAGGAGCTAGTAATTTAAGCAGGGAAAGATCTTTGTCCCCTGCGGTTTCTGGTGAACTACCAACCCAGCTACAAATTTGGTTAATAATCTGGGGATTTTGTTGAGACCAAATTGACGAGCTCAGAATTGGTAGTGAGTGGTATCTACCTGAAAGTGTAGAAAGCTCTTGGAATCCTTTGCTATTCTGATGTGCAAGTAAATGTCTTGGAGGACTAAAGAGCAAAGCCAGCCTTCCCTGGCCATGCAATGGAGTACTGTTTGCAATGAGATCATTCAGAATCAAATAAACTAGTTTAGACTGTTGCTTTCTTTGAAACAAAAAAGAATCCTAAATAACACCCACACTCTTTATGATCCTGTGGGACCTGCCAAATAGCTCTTATGCAGAAGAAAGATTACCTCCTTTTCAGCCACTTTTCTCTGATGGGGTGGGACACTTTGTAATGGAACAGAAGGAATAGCAGCCTTACTGGGGAGTTGAAAGGGGTGGACAGCCTACCATTTATATCGTGTGTGATGGCCTCGCCATACAAGAAAATGGAGGGCCAAGTGACCTCCAACTGCCTCCAGTGTGGAACAATAAAGGAAGGCTTCAAGGATTCTGTGGGGATTGCATGGTAGATAGGAAGTCCCAAAACCCATTATCCTGCCTAATGTTTCTGCCTCTGGGTGGATGTACCCGTTGAGGAGTTGAACAGAGCCATGGGCAGGATGGCTGCCTCTTAGACTGTTGGTTCTGTTGCTGCTGGGAACAAACCTGAACTATATCAGTGTAGGACTTCTTTGGTTCCTAGAAATGGTTCTCTGCCATCCTGAACATACACTCCCACAGAAGTAAGCATCTTACTATACCTCTTACTCTCTTGGAGCTTTACTCTGATCTGTAGTCTGAAATGTAGGTGCCACTAAAACAGGCATTTAAAAATGTTGCCTTGAAATTCTTGGTAAAACCGGTCAATGAAAGACACACACTGTGACAAAACACAGCATCAGCACTCAGAGCCTTACTGGATCATCTTCAGCAGTGTGCATAAGATAAAACCATGACTGATGGGTCACCACCTGGAAAATATCAGGTTTGTCTACAGTCTTTTCTGATCATAGGTTCATAGGTGTGTACTAGTCTAATGGTCCTGGAGCCTTTACAAGCCTAGCCCATAGGATTACCCTGGCATCGTGCCACCCAACCTTAATTCCCAGTGCCTCTGTCGAGTAGACCCACTGGAGTGATCCCTGAGGTGAATTTTCTATTTCCCATCCACTCATCAAGATTTCTCTTGAAGAGGGCCAGTGTGTTGCTCTGCTTGACATGTATGGTAAGTCTATTCCACAGCATGAGCAGTCTCTGGTTTATGAACCTATCCCTCCAGCATGTTCTGTTGATTGTTGTAATGAGGTTGAGGTCCCTGAAGCGTGTGGTGTGGAGGGAATGGGATTTCTTTAGATGTAGCATTTCTAACACAGCTGGGTCAGACATGGCTTTGTAAGTCATGCAGAGATTGACTGTAAGTAGACAATATGAGACAGAGAATAGTTGGAGTTTTCTGAGTCTGTCCATATATGACAAATGTTTAAGGCCTAGGATCCTCTTTGTGAGGTACGTTTGTGGCCTCTTCAGTTGTTGCAGGTGTTTAGTGAGGTACATGCCAATTGGGGCACTGTACTCAATGACTGGCCTAATCAGGGAAGAGTAGAGGGAGACAATGACGTCTTTCTTCCTGGATGCAAAACCCTTAGTAATGAGATGTGCCACATAGGACGTTCTGACCACAGTGGCAATGTGGTGGTCAAAGGAGACATTGGACAGCTATTCTGGTATCATCTGGAATCCAAGGTCCTGCTGGAACTTCATGATATGGAATGGATAACAGAGTACCCAAAGTGTAAATGTGGAAGACGCAAGCATGTATAAACACAAACACACACAAATTTCCCATACGGATCCACAGTCCTGCATTCCTTGTTTGGAGGTGGTGGATTGCACTATAATGGTAGAAACCAAAATGAGTGCCTTTAGGAGACAGTACTAGTTCAGATGCAGTTGAAAGATGCAACGTGGAATAATAGCCATTATATCAGGGTCTTTCCAAGGTTATCAGATGGCCAATGAAATCATATTATACTTTAGAAGCAAAACCAGCTATCGTAAAGGACCTTTTCTGACCTCCCCTCTTGTGGAGTACAGGGATAAAGCCCTAAGACCCAGAAGACCCACATTTAGTCAGTTGGCATGGGAGCTAGAAGATGCAGAGTGGGAGGACAGGAAGGAGTGTGAGAGGGGTGGCTTGACTAGTTGCTTGGGTGATATTCAATGGGAACTCAGGGTTGTGCAGCATGTTGAGTCTGAGCCAAGGATCTGTTGCTATGGTGTAGCTGCATAGGTCAAGGGGCAGTCATCCAGGGGAAGGTTACATGTTTCTCTATCGCATAACTACAGCACAAGCAACCCTGGGACAATACCAAGGAGGTGTAAAGAACTCCAGGGGTTGGGAAGGTGACCCGGATGTCTGTCTGGATGACTCTCACCTTATGGAAGACTGAATGGACCAATGATGGATCTCCCTCTCCCATGAGGAAAGAATGGGTCACAGGTCATGGTGGGCTGACGGTTGATAGGTAGAGGGGTTGCAAGTAAATTATACCTTCTATGGAAACAAGGGGGTATTAGATAGCATCTGTTCCCAAACTTGAAGTCACTGGGAAAGAGAGAGGGGAATCATTCCCATTACTGGCATCTAACATGGCAGCCTAACTTACTGACAGAAACAGTACTGATCATGCTGGGGTATTAGTCACACCTGTAATACTAAATAGGTGGGCTGCCACATTCCAGTCAAGCCAGCAGTACTTGAAAGGCAATATACAGACAGCACTTCTGCTCCACTTAATTCCGGAACTGTATCCGTGGTATTTATTGCCATGACTAAGATTACCACTCATAAGAAAATCACTTCAGCTGAAAAAGAAATGCAAAAACCTGCTTTTCTTGTTCAGCTGAAACAAAATCTCACATTTGTTCTTTCTCACAACTCTTTGCAGCTGCAAGCTAGCCTATCATCAGTCACAAATGTCAATTACCAGACTGTCAGTAAGCATTAATGAGTTGAAACTGAATCAGAATGCTTCCTCTAACGTCAACATTTCTTCAGGCACCTTAACAGGGAATCATCTGAGAACTGAAAAACAATTCCAGAACATTAGAAGGCAGCAGACTCAGAGTGACATGAAAGAACACAGGTGGAAACTGGGGTGGTAGTTATAGTGTAGGTATTCTCATATATTGAGTGAGCAGTCTTGGTATCAAAGTCGATGCAATACCTTTGCCAGCCATGTCATCGACAATGATGGCTCTACACCAAATGAGACCAATGCTGACTGAGATATAGGTCCCAGCTGAAAGACCTATGATATTTGTCCATATTGTTGAAGTTGCTGGCACTAAAGACAATAAAGGCTGAAGTGGGGTTGAAGGGGTCAGCACCATCAGCCTCAAGTTGTTGCCACGGAGGTTCAGGGCCAAAGGAAGCACCAGCATCACAATCACTGGTGCTATGACAGCTAGCATCAAAGGTGGGACAGACACAGAATACACACTAAGGATCGGTTGCATCAGAGCTGGCCAGTACCAAGGCATCTGTCAACATCAGAAGCAACTGAGGCTGAAGACTATCATCTTCTTGTATAACTGGTGCTGAGACAGGGAGGGATGAGGAAGAGGCCAAAGCATGGGTATGCAGTGCAGAATCCTTGCCCATTATTGAAGAAGCAGGAGGGAATAAGATTAAGCCCATGTTCAACTTGGCCTGCAGCAACTCCTCAATCACCTTGGTCTAGTCCATGTCCACAGTAAAACGTCAATGGGAGGACATTAAACAAACAAACTAAGAGAAGGAGGGAAGTCTTGAAAAAGTTAACTAAATCTCCAGAAAAGACAAACATTGGTGTCTATATACCTGAAAAGGTTGAGATAATGCATCTTTAACAAGGATAGCTGACTCAGTACTAGAAATCACGAGAGAGATTCCCCAGTTAAAGTAGGCAACTTCCTATGCTCCATTCTGGGTTTTTTGGATGTAGATCCCCTGCAGCAGGAGAGGGCAGAACTCACTTTACAATTGGATGATTTTTCTTTAGGTTGCTGAAACTCAAATGAGACTGAAGGAGGGTCCCTTTTTCCATCCCTGTACTTATCCAATAGACTTTTTTAAAATTAACTTGTTACTGCAGTCTCTTGAGGTCCACTTATGAAAACTTGCAGAAATTTTGAACTCTGCTACAAATGCTAAGCCCCCAAACAAGTCAAGAAAAGAATATGATATTCTTAGGAGTTTGTGAACACAGGTGGTGCAATTCTTAAAACTGGTACTCTCCATTACAAAACTAGCAAAACTCACACATATTAGATAAACAGCAAAATGAAACTACCTTAGCCAAATAATCCAATATTCCTAAAATCCGCTGATAAAGATTTACCAAAAAGAAAGAAAGAGGAAATGGCACACAGACCACAACTTAGGAAGGAGACAGAAAGGAGCTTTAACTTAAGCAAAACGCACAACAAATAATACAAAAAGTATTCAAAAAGGAAAGATCTTAAATGACAAGGTGACTATAAAAGGCAGAAAATTCAGGTAGAAATGATTATCAAAGTTTGAAGAGGCTGAGGATTTTTTTTAAGCACCTTCCTATTTGAAGTTGTTAGAAAGGTGTTAGTAGATGTTCCACATTCTAAAGATGGAAAGTTGAGAGTTACAATCCAGATATTTACTTCATACTTTTGGCCTCTTACTCCAAAAAGTTGTGGTTTGTTGCCAATCACTAAGGATTGAAGTCACTAAATAATGACATAGATTTGAGTTTCAGACTATTTCCTTCGGAAAATGCATGGTAACACAAATCCTGCTATTTAAGCAACTTTCTAGTTTTATAAGAAAAAGGCTTTAAACCTGTTCCTATTTTTAAGCTTTTGCTCTGTTTATTTTAGGCTTTTTCAGATTCATGAGTTAAGAGGTCAAGATGTATGCAAATTTCAACTGTTGCTGCTACTGCTCGCTTGATCAATCTCGCTCTCTCTTTTCTCTCACACACACACACACACACACACACACACACACACACTTCCGTTTTCATGAGCGCTAGCGCACACATGTGCAGTCAAACATAAAATACAAAGGAGAATGTGTTTATGTTTCTTTTAATTTTTCACTCACTGAACAGCAAAAGAGCTGCTAAGTGAATGTAAAATAATAGCTCGATCGTAGTCACTTTCATACACACACCTCTTTTTTTGTTTGTTTTTGTTTTACACTTGCTAAACGGCTAAAGCACTGCTTAGTGAGTGTAAAATAATGGTGGCCGTTGGCTTTCTTTCAGTCCGAGCTCCATGGCAACTTAATATGCTGTCATGAAGTGGTGGACTCATTTTTTCAGTGGGCATTACCTGTACATTACCACCTTGCTGGAGAACGTTTGTTCCTCAACCAGAGTGGCAATGTACAGGTTGGCCATTCTTTAAGGCAAATTATTCCATGTAGCAGTACTAATCTTAATAAATGCCTTGCCCCAAGTAACTATCCCAAGGCTGGTCTTTTATGCTTCAGGCTTCTTGATTCAGAGATCACAGAGTATAGTGGTGAGCAAGGATGACTAATTTACATACTAATGAAGAGCAATACCCCAGATGCAACAGTTAAAGTGGTTCTGCAGGTGTGGTAGCTTTCTAGTGCTTCACTATCGCTGGTTACTCCCTTCAACTGCTCTTTAGAAGTTGTTCAATCAGGTTACTTCTTGTATTCATAGGTTGGTACTAGGCTATCGGCCCTAGGGCCTATAAAAACCTAGCCATAACAATTCCCTGGCTATTTCTTTCCACACTATTTACTTCCCTGGACCCCTGTCTAGCAGGGTGACTGACGTGATCCCCGGAGTGAATTTCCTTTCTCCCATCCAATCGTCAAGGTTCCTTTTGAAGAGGGCCAAAGAGGCGCTCTGCTTGACTTCACCAAGAGTTTGGTTTATGTACAATTTCACTAAATCACCTTGCTGAGGATGGCTTCAGATTCAAGAAAATTTGAGGAAAAGATGTGTAATGGGAAGAAAAATATCAATAACAGATACTAACTGACATAGCAATTGTAGACAAGTTATGATGCTTTAAAAATCCAAACTGGAGAGAGTTGTGGAAGCAGCGAGGCAGCGTGCAAACTGTCTGGACTGCTGAACCATGAAGTTAAGCAAGTGGAGTCTAACGGAAATGACTTCAATGATTTTCTGAACTAGCAGAATGACTTCAACTAATTGTTGATCAAGTAATGACATGATTTGCAGAATAAGCTGGTGCACCTTAGCAGCCAAATAGTCTACAAAAATCAAGCTGGTGACATTGGAAGTAAAATCCAGTCTGCAGCTCAACGAAGCTATGGAAGATGGGGAGATGAATGTCCGGAGTGTGTGAGGATAAAAATATCTCACTGGACTTTTTTTTTTTTTTTTGAAAACGGTCACTGGGACCTCAAAAGGCCTACAAACTGCCATCATCAATGTCCAATACAGTTTGTGGTCATCTCAGAATGTTATTAGTTAAGTTTATAATTAACACAAGAGTGAGCAGGCCCTGACACAGTTGTGGTAGCCTGGTTAAGAGGTTAATAGCAGAAGGGAAAACTGAGTTGGTGGATGATTATTTCTCTGAGATTGCTATGTAACAAAGAGCACAGTTTTCCACTGCTACTGAAGAGGTTTGATGGCATTATGTGACACAAACTATCATTACTCAGTGGTACTGAAACATATCCCCATCCCCATCCTCGTAGGGATACAGCTGTTGACTGACTCACTAAGCAATTAATGTTTTGCAAGGATTACCACTATCACTGGCCTATACGAGTGATTAATCATTAGTGGTTGAAAATGATGAAGGTAATGACTAATTTGACTGTGCTGAGCTTGGGGAAAGACAGGAAACCAGATAACAGGATAAAGAAGACAAGTTTACTTTTTCACTGGGTAATGCTTGGTGGGAAGAGAGTGCTTACTTGGGTATATGATGCAAACTTGTATAATAGTAATTTGTTTCATGCCTTGGTTCACCATGGTGCGTCTGTGGCTGTTTCAGTGGGTGCAAGTTAACTTCTTCATAGGAATTTTTGATGAAAGCACATGTGGGCTGTACAACTGTGAGCTTCTAAAGTGCTTTCTGACTTTGGAAGACAATAGGACACTGTAGTTAAGGCACAGTTAGACTTTAAATTACTTATAATATTTAAATTCTTAATGAGGCTGCATAACTCATTTGTTCCTGTGAGCATATCTGAGCAGTACATCTGGGCATAAAGACAGTACTGTTCAAGAACAAAAGGCAAGGCTTTTGACACCATTCCCCACTCGGGAATTATAGAAAAATTCACCAGCCTGAACATAAACCCCCTATGTCATGAGATGGGTTGCCAACTGGCTTACAGACAGAACTCACATGGTAAGAATAGTGGGCTCTAGGTCAGACTCTAAACCAGTCACGAGTGGTGTCCCACAAGGCTCAGTCCTGGGACCCCTATGTTCGGCATATACTTCTCAGAAGTACAGGCAAACACAGAAGGACTATGGCTAACTAAGTTCACCGATGACTGCAAACTGGGAGCCATAACTGACTCTCCGGCTGACACGGACATTCTCCAAAAGGGCCTTACTGAGACGGGCACCTGGTGTCAAAGTCATGGTCTCGAGCTAAATGCCAAAAAATGCATAGTCATCCCGTTTGGGAAAAACAAAACACCCATGAATTACCACATAGGTGGAAGCCCCCTTAATACAGAACAGGTAATAAGAGATCTGGGGACCCAGGTAGATAGTAATCTCTCCTTTGACAATCATATTGCCAGAGTAGTTAGGAAATCCTTCTATGTAGCCCATCTAATTACTAAAGGGTTCACATCTAGAAATAAAGAGGTTAAAGTGCCCCTCTACTCGTCACTCATCAGACCCATCATAGAGTACAATGCCCCATTTGGGATGTACCTCACAAGACACTTCTAACAGCTGGAAAGACCAGAAAACTACCTCACTAAGAGAATTACTGGCCTCAAACGTCCTATGCAGCCCGACTGGAAAAACTCCGGCTGCACTCAGTGGCATATCGCTTACTCAGAGGTGATCTCTGCCTGACTTACAAAGCCATGTCCAACTCAGAATTGATGGACATGCTCCACCTAAAGAAATCCAAGTCACTGCGAGCCACTTGCTCTAGAGAGCTAAACCTCGCCACAACAATAAATAGAACATGCTGGAGGGATAGATTCCTGTCACAAAGACTCCCCATGCTTTGGAACAAAATTCCTAACTACATTAGGCAGAGCCGCTCACTAACACTTTTCAAGAGAAACCTTGACGAGTGGATGGGTAACAGAAAATACACCCCTGGGATCACTTCATTGGCTCTTCTTGACAGAGGCTCAGTTAATTAATCAATAGGGCGGCGAAAGCTGACACACTCTGACTAGGCTTATAAATGCCCTCGGGCAGATAGCCTAGTACCTATCTATGAACCTAAGAACAAAATGCTATATATTTTTAACACTGCAAAGCTGTGAATTTATGGAAACTGCTTTTTTGTTCAAAGATATTAAGCTTGCAGAAATACCTTGTGCTATCATTTAAATACTTTTATAATTACACTGCTTCATTTGCATCTAAAATGCGTGTGTCTAAAATGTACTTTTAAGTGACCAGTGGTAAAATATTTTCTTCAGAAGCATTTTAGTCCTTTGTTTTAGACTGATATGTAAGTAAACAAAAAGAAAACCGTAGGAAAACAGTGCATTTAAAAATGCACCTATATGCTGTAATATTTGGATGGTACACATTATACTCTTGTTTTGAAAATGGTAGACTCTTATCAAGATGTCAATACTACGAATGAACAATTCTATGGCTGTTTTCTACTTATGTGTTCGTGTTTTACGATACACATCAAGACGTGGATATTTACTTTTGATTATTACGAAAACTATTGTTTAATGCTTCTGTGCATCAAATTCTAAGTGTGAGAGCCTCATGAGAAAAAATATAAAAATAATCAGTGCTCCTAGACCCAGTCGGTGGCGCTCTCCCTCGTGGTAGTATCCCCTGTAACAGCAGTAATGCTAAGCCTACACTAAAAGGAGGACGCTACACAGCAGAATCTAAAACTGAAAATCAGTTCTGCGCTGCCCATTGACCTAACCATCCTACCAAGGTTATTACATATAAATTATCTCTGTGAATGCCACAGCTGCTGACCTGGGTCTATAGCATGTTTTAGTTGCCAAATTTACTGCACCAATTCCTAAAGGAATACTGGATGCCTAATGAGTAATTGCCCATATATTAAAATAAACTGGAAGCAAAACTGAATAATATTAATAAATTGGAAGTAAAATATACAGTGTTCCCCAAAAATAAAGCAAAACATTGGAAGTAAAACAGTAATATTACATTCCACTAACTTGAGAAAGGTATACTTGAAACAGTACATATTTACTTTAAAAACCTCACCTTATAAAATCCTAAGTACACCTACCTACAATTGCAGGTACTGAGATCCTTGTTAATTCCATATAATATGATCCTTTGTATTGGGTTTAGCCCTGCTCCGCTTGCCCTCACTGCGCTCGGGCTCACTTTGCACCCCTCCCTGCCCCCAATTTCCACCCGCCCCCACTGCTGCTAGCTTTATAGCCACAACACCACACCTCTCCTATCAGAACCAATCAGGATCTTACTGCTTAGCTTATCCCACCCCTCACATCCCCCTTCCTGTCCCTATCAGAACCAATCAGTACTGTACTGATTATTCTAACCCAGCCCTTCACCTCTCACCCCTAGTATATATTTTTGTTATCCACAAAATCCTGAGGGCCCTATATTTAAAACATTAACCTAGTCTTCAACTATGTTACCATCCAAAACTATATCACAACTCTCACTGCTATCCCTTATGATAATTCTATATCTCCGCTCCACTTACGAAAATCAGTCCCACTTACGAAAATCAGTCCTACCAAGGATTTTACCACCCAAAATGTCAAACAAAATCACTTAGGTCAAACATGTCAGGTCACCCATTAGTTACTTCTATACCCAACTCCTTAACCCCAACATTCCATCAGCCTATCCAATCTAGGTACATTAACTGAAAAGCGAAACATGATCAAATACTTATATATAAATTCCTTAAGCTAATTATGACCGTACACTACAAACTACAACCTCATTATGAATGGAGATGTTCACCCAAACCCCGGCCCTTCCACTCCAGTCAGCTCAACCATATACAACTATAAGCCTACCAAATCACTATCTATAAATAGGTCCACCAACTCCCTAATGGTCTCCCATCTAAATATTAGCAGTATAAATAATAAGGTGCATAACCTACATGTCCTCCTCCAAACTCAGTCCCCTGATATTCTGTGCCTAACGGAGACCTGGCTAAAACCATCAACCTCAGATAATTAAATTTTATCACCTGGGTACATTATACTTAGGCTTGACCTCACTACCAGGATAGGAGGATGGGGAGCTGTACTCTTCAGATCTACCCTAAATGTTACATTAAACCCCACTCAGCCACCCCAGGTTAATAAAGCAGAAATACTTTCAACCAAGTTACAAATTAATAAAAACAAATGCATAAATATTATCTGCTTGTACACTCCCCCAGGGAATAATACCAATACTGTTAAAGATATCCTGCACTGGTTATCTGATAACTATCCACAAGAAACAATAGTACTCGGAGATTTTAATACTGACTGGATCACCTGCTCCTCTCAATTTCATACCACCCATGTAAACCTACATGGGTTCACAACAGGTCATTATCCACCCCAACCAGAATGGGTAAACTCAACCAAAAAGAGAGTATATTAGACTGGATATTAATCAACAGCCGCCCACAAATGTACACATCATGGACCATCCCGTATGACCTTAGTGATCACTTTATCACCTGTATTTGTAAACACAAGCTCTATAATTCGCACCAGCCCACCTATAGAACTGCAAGAAATAACAAAAACTTTCATCCCGACAAGTTTCAGGATGAACTTAAATCTTGTAATTGGACTGCCCTAAAGCATTTGCCCCTAGACGAAGCAGTTGCTTACTTTACCAATAAATTCCTTACCATCCTTGATGCTCCTGCTCATTCCTCTAGGATCAAAACAAAAGCTGCACCATGGCTCTCCAAAGAAACCAAAACAAAAATCATAGTCAGAAATAGGGCCTGGACTACATGGCATGTTACAAAAGCCCCTCTAGATCAAATTCAATTTCAACAAATAAGGAATGAGACTAAAAGATCCATCTTACTAGACAAAAAAAAATTATTACTTCCAGCTCCAGCAAGGAAACCATAACAACCCTCAAAAATTCTGGGCAGATATAACTGAACTACTGCTCCCAGGTCAAACCACCTCCCCACCTCCCTCAGGCTATACGGATAAACCATCAGAAAATATAGCTAACAATACCCTAAATTATTTTGAAATGATACTACCTTAATCTAAATGTGTACCTTTTTGAACCCTGCTTAGAAATAAGTATTATTGAATTACAATAAGATGAGTAAAGAATATATGTATATATTTTAGCTGATTAGATTATCTTAATATATTATTCAATTATCTTTATTTAAAAAGTACAGTTTTGTACCTACCATAAATGTAGATGTCCGATAGATATGCAACTGCAGTCCTTAAATATGGGTTGTCCTGCCTCAGGCAGCCCTCGGTCGGCCGGATTCCAAAGTCTGGGTCCGACGTCGGCTGATGTCACCTCCTCCCCGACGTCAGAGCGGCTGGGGTATAAAAGCATCAGCTGACGCCATCTTCCTCAGTGTTTCTTGCCCCAGATGCCAGGTGCCCTCCAAGGAAGGCTAAAATTAGAACTGGATAAAAAATTCCAGACAAACACAATAGCAATAAACAGATACACCATAACAGATATCCCCAGCTAAGTATAAAAGGAGGAAAGTGGACCCAATGCACAGAGGGGAAGGAGGGAAAACCTGACTGCAGTTGCATATCTATCAGACATCTACATTTATGGTAGGCACAAAACTGTACTATGTCCTTCAAGAATGCAACTGCAGTCCTTACATATGGGTTGAATACCATAGCCAAGCTGGGGGTGGTAGGTTCTAAGATAAGGATGGTGTAGCTAAAATGCCCTGCAGGACTGCCGAAGCAAAGCCTGCTCGGGATCTGGAATATAAAGGGAGGTTGTAGTGCTTGGAAAATGTATGCACGGAGCTCCGTGTAGCAGCTTCTAGAATGTCCTTTGTAGCCACCCCTCTTAGGAAGGCTGTAGAGGTGGCTGTAGCTCTGGTGGAGTGTGGTCTGACATTGGCTGGCACACCCTTTCCATGGAAGGAATAACAGAATCTGATGCAATGTCCAATCCATTTTGAAATTGTTTGTTTGGAAATTGCTTTTCCTTGTACTCCAGGAGCGTAAGCTACAAATAGTTGGTCAGACTTTCTGTTGGCCTTTGTTCTGTCCAAGTAGTAGCGCAGTTGTCTGTGAATGTCCAAAGTGTGCAGCAGCTTTTACCCTTTATTTTGAGGGTTGGGGAAGAAAGTAGGCAGGTGAATTGCTTGATTTAAAGACACCCTGGATATCACTTTTGGCATAAAAGAAGGATTGGTTCTTAAAGAAACCCTGTCCTGATGAAAAATGAGGAATGGAGGTACTGCCATGAGGGCCTGTATCTCCGAAACTCTTCTTGCTGAGGTTATTGCCAACAGGAAAACTGTTTTCCAGGAAAGAAATTGCAATTCTGCAGATGCTGCTGGTTCAAAGGGAGGAAGAGTTAATTTTTCCAACACGAAATTGAGGTCCCATGCAGGCACTGGTGGTTTTCTGGGAGGTTTGATATTCTTTACCCCTCTTAGAAATTGTCTTAGCAAAGGATGTGAGAACACAGGAGGATCAGTGTTGTACCTTGCTGAAATTGCTGAAGCGTGTATTTTTATGGAAGAATAGTAAAGTCCATTATGCAGCATGTCTGACAAGTATTCCAATATCTGTGGGATGTTCATTACTGATGCATCCTGTCCCTTTGTTGGTATTCCAGATGCTGAATCTCTTCCATTTGGCTGAATAAGCTTTTCTGGTGGAAGGTCTGCGTGCTTCTAATAATATCCGTTGAACTTCCTTGGAGAGAGAGATATGGGGAGAAATCATGGGACCCTCCAAGCTGTCAGCTGCAGAGTTTGCAGGTTGGGATGAACCGTCCTGTAATTGTGCTGAGTCAAGAGTGGAGACCATAGAGGCAGGGTCCACGGTTTGGTGCAAGTTATGCTCCTTAGTAATGGATACCAGTGCTGTTTTGGCCAATCTGGAGCTATTAAGATGCCTTTCGGTTGCTCTGCTTTGATCTTCAGTAACACCTTGGTCATCAATGGTAGAGGTGGGAATGCATAGATTGTTAGAGAGTTCCAGCTGAATGAGAGAGCATCTATTTTCCAGGCTTGTGGATGATGTGACCTCGAGCAGAACTTTTTCAGATGATGATTGAGGTGGGAGGCAAAGAGGTCTACGTCCGGCCTCCCCCATGCAGAAGTTATTTGTGCGAAAATGTCTGGATGCAACATCCATTCGTATGGATCCAGGATGTTTCTGCTTAGACTGTCCGCTAGAAAATTGTCCCTGCCTGGAACAAACTGGGATTGTAGCTGTATGTTCAGTTTCAGGGATTTTTCCCAAAGAGTCATTGTTAGTCTGCAAAGGGGGTAAGAATGAGTACCTCCCTGCTCGTTTATGTACCACATAACAGTGGTGTTGTCTGTCTTTATTAGTAGATGACCTTGCTGAAGATATTTTCCGAAGGCCTCGATTGCATGCATTACTGCTAACATCTCTTTTTGATTGATGTGCAGATGTACTTCCTGGGGAGTCCATTGCCCTTGAATACATCTGCCCTCCATGTGCGCCCCCTTCCATGGTCTGAGGCGTCTGTTGTAATGGTTTGGCTTGTTTGAGGTTTGTTGAAAGGCATACCTTTGTTTAACTGGCTTGCTTGGGCCCACCACAAAAATTCCCTTTGTAGACATGGGATGAGTGGGATAATTGCTTCTAAGTTGTGGCTGTGTTGAGACCATAAACGTTTTAGGTACCATTGTAGTTTTCTCATGTGTAGTCTTGCCAGTGGTATCAGTAGAATGCAAGATGCCATGAAACCCAGGGCCTGCAGGATTTTCCTTGCAGTCATCTGGGTGAGCTTTGCTAGGCTTTTGAAGTAATGTGGTAATTGTTCTTGCTTCTCTTCTGTGAGGTAAGCCATTTGAGATTCTGTGTCTAGTTTGGCTCCTAGAAAAGTTATTTGTTGGGATGGCAGTAGTCTTGATTTTTGTAAGTTGACTGTGTATCCCAAAGCCTGTAGTAAGTGAATGACATAATTCAAGTTTTTTGTCAAGGCTTGTTTGCTGTCCGCTTGTATAAGGCAGTCGTCCAGGTAAGGGTATATTTGTATCCCCTGGAGTCTGCAATGTGCAATTACTGATGCCAGGCATTTCGTGAATACTCTGGGCGCAGTAGATAAGCCGATAAGCCAAAAGGCAATGCTGAGAATTGATAATGCTCTGACCCTGCAAGAAATATGAGGTATCTTCTGCAACTGTGTCTGACTGGGACATGCAGATATGCCTCCTTGAGGTCCAGAGTAACCAGCCAAGACCCCTTGCCCAGCATGGGAAGGAGTTGCTGTAGCGTCAGCATTTTGAATTTTGGTACAATGAGAAAAGTGTTTAGAGCGGACAAGTCCAGTATAGGTCTCCATTGCTTTTCTTTTCTTGGAACAAGGAACAGTCTTGAGTAAAATCCCTGGCCTTGTTCCTGAGGAGGAACCTTTTCTATTGCTTTGATTTGTCTCAGCTTTGAAATTTGTTCGAATGCCTCTGCCCTTTGATTTTGTGGCAGGTTTGGCATGCCTTGTCTTGTTGGTAAAGTATGGAAGTGGAACCTGTAGCCTTGGTCTATTATGTCCAGAATCCATTTGTCCTTTGTTAAAATGTGCCAGTTTTTTGAAAATAAGGATAATTTTCCGCCTAAAGGTGCTTCTCTTTGAGCCTTGGTCAGCGGTGTCAAAGGCAAGTCATTGTGATTGTCCCTGTGGGGCAGGGGAAGTCCCCGCGCCACCTCTCTGATTAGTCAGTTGCCATTGGCGTCCCCTGTAGGAGCCTCTGTATTACCCTCTTCCTCGGGCACGCCTGTTTTTTTCCCCTTTGAAACTTGTCAGTGTCCGGAAAGGACCAGTTCTTAGAAGGCCAATTCCTGCTGAACCTGGAGGAAATCCTTGACTGTTTGCACTGATTTAGCCTTTTCCTCAATTGATTTCAACACATCCTGAGCATTAGTACCAAATAGCTTGTGCTTTTCCAGAGGTGCATCTAGAAGCTTTGCTTTAACATGATCTGGTAATGGCTGTTCTTTTAACCATGCATGTCTACGTATGACGGCCCCTGTCATAGCTGCCCTACATGAAGCTTCCAATGCATCATATCCACACTGAAGAAAATGATTGCTAACCTGCTGTGTTGTGAACCACATCCTGAAAGGCCTTTTTATCTAAAGGCTCAGGAGAGGCTAACTTTTTCTGCAAATCATCCATCAAGAAATCCTGATACTGAAACATATGAAAAAGGCAATTGAGGGCTCTCATAGCCAGTGTGGTAGAGATATAAACTTTTTTGCCCCACCTCTCCAGGGACCTAGCTTCCCTGTCTGAGGGCAGAGGATTCTTGGCCGTGGATGTTGTCACCCCTTTGGGCCCCTGGGAAATTGTTTCTAGATCAACAGCATGGGCCTTAAAGAAATGTTTGTGAGTTTCAGGAACCCTGTAGTATCTGTCCGGCTTGACAGGAGCAGGTGGGAGAGAATCAGGAGAAGCACTCGAATTTGAGTACACATCATCCAGAACATCTAGCACTGGAGGGATAGCTAAAGGCCTGTGTTGGGGTAGCTTAAGGAAGGTACAAAGCCGTTTCCTGGAATCGGAGAATTCCTGGCCTTGCCACTGAAAGTGCTCCCTCATGGAGTGAAGAACTTCCCCAAAAGAAATATCCTCAGGAGGAGAGGCAGAGGGGATAGAATCCTCCGCATCTGAATCCTCGTAGGCCTGGAAGGACTCTTCCTGGGTATCTGAGTGATCAGAGTCACCAGAGGCTTCATCTGAAGAAAGGGTGACTGCATGCTCAACCCTGGGCCTTTTGTCAGAAGGTGGCTGAGATCCTCTGTCAGGATGGGCCTGGGAGCCTCTGATTAAAGAAATTAAATCTGCAGCTAAAGACATGATTTGTTTATCAGTAGTGGGCTGAGGCAGAGCTTTAGGAGGGTGAGACTTAGTCTGGCTAGCAGCCTTAGCACGTGTGTAGGCCTTGATAGACATAGACATAGGGGGCCTAGCTGCCCCACGTGCTGGAGTAACCTTGTCCACTGGTATGGTCTCCGGTAAATCTTGGGCTTCAGAATCTGGAGGAAAATCAACCACCGGCACCGGCGCAGGCTCCGGGGCCGGAGTGATCGGTAAAGCGGTGTCGTCGGTCCGGAGCGGTGGAACCGCCTCAGAAGAGACCGATGCACTCGCGGTAATTTCTGGCATGGTGTCAGTGGAAGTCGCGGGCCGAGAATGTCGGTCCCGGTCCTTCCGTTTTTTTTGGAAATATGAGGTGTCGGTTGTTCCGACGGCATGGTATAGGAGAATTTGTCGCCAAAAAAGTCTGAGGGTGCGCTTATTGAAGCAAGTACAGGCAGCGCAGGCCGAGACGTCGTGGTCTGGGCCAAGGCAGGGGAGGCAGTAAGAATGGAAATCCTTATGAGGTATTTGTTTACCACAAGACAAACAGTTATTAACTTTTTCAGTTTTTTCTGACATCGGCTGAGGCAAGAAAAAGATCCCCAATGGGGTACTTAGCTTTTTTGATGACTTCGGATACGAAAAACACAGGAGCTGACCGACCGGCACTTGCGAACTGCTTCTGCTTCGGGCACCGCGGCAAGAAAGACTGAGGAAGATGGCGTCGGCTGATGCTTTTATACCCCATCCGCTCTGACGTCGGGGAGGAGGTGACATCAGCCGACGTCGGACCCAGACTTTGGAATCTGGCCGACCGAGGGCTGCCTGAGGCAGGACAACTCATATGTAAGGACTGCAGTTGCATTCTTGAAGGACATCTAAGAGGATAAGAGAAACTGATCCAAATATTATTTGTGAGGGTAGAAAGTTTGTTTGGTTAGATTCACTAACCAAACAAAGAGGTATATTACCTCATAGCGATAGGGAATGGTTTTTAAGGTTAAGAATTACAAGTTTGGGAGTTCTTTTTTTTTTTATTCTGTCACTTTGGTGTCACTCAGAAACATGCAAAAATCATACAAGAAAAACTTTTTGAATTCTGTATCCAAGATGGAACTAAGAATAAACAATATTTACATAAACTCACACATAAAACAAACTCAAAACTAGGAAATGAAATGTTTATCCATAAATGTTAATGGTCTAAATAATAGTAATAAAAGGAGAAGCCTATTCAAGTACATAAACTTACATAAACCACAAATAGTCTTTTTACAAGAGACACACTTATTAGATAGAAATATAAACAACTTAAATATTAATAATTACACAGTACTAATAAACTCTCAATGCAAAACAAAAAAAAAGAGGAGTAGCTATACTACTTCGCAACTCAACTATAACACCCAAATAATTACTACTCATCAAGATACATCAGGTATGTTTTGTCTAGTTTCAATAGAGTTAAATAAGATAATCTATACGTTAGTAAATCTATATTGGATCCCAGGACTAGGATTAAAAACAGTTAAACAGCATTTTGAAGAGATAATTCATTTAACTAAGGGTAGCCTGATATTGGCAGGAGACTTCAACTGTATAATGAATGAAAAAGATACAGATTCTAAATCCAAAAGAAGAAAACAACCTATCTCTAAAGCACTATCAAAATTTATAGATACATTGTATTTAAAAGATATAAATGAATTTGCAGAACCAGACTCACTAATCTTCACATTTTATTCTCATAGATATAAAACTAACTCTAGAATTGATAGAATATATGTTGCCAATGACCTAATAACAAAAATTGACAAAGTCAAAATCATAAATTGTCCTTTATCTGATCATAATGCCATAGTCTTTGAGATAGAGCTTACACCATTTTATTCAAATCCCATTACTAGGATACCTTCCTATATCACAAAATTGAGAGATTTCAAAGAATTTTATGAAGAAACAATCAAAAACTTTCGAGAAATAAATTACACAGAAGATATTTCAGAAATATATGTCTGGGATTCATTAAAAGCAGTTACATATGGGAAGATATTATCCTGGTACATAAATAAAAGGAAGTTATGGAATAAAGATATGCTAGACTTACAAAACAAAGCAGATAAATTGAAACTGGAAATACAGAAGGGTAATGCTACTCAAGTTCAAGAATTTACACAAATCAATAAGAAGTATACAGAATTGCTACACCATAAGATTATGATTAACTTAGAAAAGATAAAAATAAACTCATACTCTACTAATTCAGCACACCTGAGATACTTAACTAATCAAAAAAATAATTAAATCTAAGCAAATAAAAGAAATATTTATTCCCAATACTAACAAGAGTTACGGAACTAAATGATATTTAGAAGCATTCAGACTCCAATTTAACATTGATAATTCCATAAATACTCAAGATACACCTACTAAAGATATAAAAAATACTTAGAAAACAATATTCATATTAAATTAACATAAGAACAAATAGACATTATAAACAAACCAATCAATATGACAGAATTAAAATCACAAATTAAAAAGCTCAAGACAAATAAAGCACCTGGCCCAGACAATATGCTACCAGAAATGTATAAATTAATACCCAATCAAGCCATATCTTTATTATTAAAAGTATATTATATAGCCAATAAAGATTTGAATATACCACCCTCTTGGAAATATTCATTGATATCCCCAATTATCAAACCAGATAAAGATGAGAAACAGTGTTCCTCATATAGGCCAATATCATTACTCAATATAGACTACAAGATGTTTATGGCTATATACGCAGATAGGATCAAACACTTTCTTCCTTTCTTAATTCACAAAGATCAAACAGGTTTTATTAAAGGAAGAAATACTTCAGATAATATTAAAAGAATACTAACATTAATAGATTATAGCAAACAAAGTCCTAAATTTAAATGTAATCTCATTAGATATTAATAAAGCTTTTGATTTGGTTAACTGGAACTTTCTTTCACTAGTTTTAAAAGAATATAACTTTCCTTCTAATTTTAATAATCTTATCCAAATACTATATGAAAAATCTACTGCATATGTTAAACTGGGATCATATAGATCAGGCCCTATAACAATCAAAAAGGGAACTAAACAAGGTTGCCCTTTATCACCATTGTTATTTGCATTACTCATAGAACCCTTTGCAAATCAAATCAGATCAAACAATAACATAAAGGGCATTTGTATTAATAAAATGTTAAACCTTAAAATCCAACTCTTTGCTGATGACATACTATTAACTCTCTCAGATGCAAATGAGTCTTTGAATGCTCTATTTAACTCCATGAATACATTTCAAAATATTTCAGGCTTAAAATTTAATGAAAACAAAACTAAAATTATGCCCTGTAATTGTAAAAAAAAAATAATATAAACAAAAGATTTTCCAAATATATAGTAACAGAAAGTAAATTATTATATCTGGGAATAAATCTACTCAATGAATTAACAGATTCTCTAATATCTAACTATAATAAAATACTAGACAAAATAGAACAAACAATTGGTTACTGGAATAAATATATATTTTCAACAGCAGACAGATTATATCTTATTAAAATAATCATATTTCCCAAAATATTATACTTAATACAAAATTTGCCACCTCCCAAATATATTATTCAAAGATACAATAAACTAATTTTAAATTTTCTATGGTTTCCAAATAAACCCCGTATAGCCTTAAATAAACATTTGCCAGATTGGGAAGATGGTGGAATTAATTTACCGGATACTGATTTATATATTACCTCATCTGTTATTAAAAACATAACACTATGGTTAAATAATTCATACACACCTATATGGAAACAAGCCCATGGGGAGATTTACATAGAAATCATTTATAATCACATACAAGACAACTTAACAGTAATACCATCACTCCTTATATGGATGTTAAAAGATTATTTTTTAGGGAAAAGGAATAATATTAATAAATTGCCATCAAACTATGTAAGCTCTACACTTTCAGTGTTCAGAACATATATAAACATATATAAACATATATAAACAAAATACCAAATATTAATTATTGGATTTTTCTTATTTTCCCTATAGCTTTTACACCAAATATTCTAGATACATTCCAAATATCTAAAATAAATATACTTAAAGAAGAAACATTACTCTTTTGGCATCAACTTATAGAGAAAGGGAAAATTCTACAAAGGAACAGATAATTTATAATTATAATATAAATAAAGACAATTGGCTGTTTTTACAAAATCTAAGGCATTTTCTTATAAATAAAATAGAACAAATGCAACCTTCAGTTAGACATGAAGCTCCAAAACTCATTGAATACCTTATTCTTATCACAAAACAGCCTTATCAGGGTACAGGTTATTTGTTTAATATCTATAAAATTGTTAAAAAAAAAAACTATCATGAAAAATCATACTGGGATTATTATACTTTAATAAACAACCATCCTCCAGTTGAAGAAGAAAAAAGTAATATTCTAAAATCTTCCAAATTTTCTACATTATCAAAATACTGGCAATTATTCACTTGGAGATATCTACACAGAAGTTTCTATACACCACATAGGTTAGCCAAAATGTATTCTATTGAAGATCAATGTTGGAGATGCCATACCAAGATAAAAGCAGATTGGCAGCAAGTTTTTTATGAATGTATATGTCTCAATATGTACCGGAAATCCATTAATTATTTTTTTCAGACTGTTTATAATGATAATTTTCAATTAACAAAGTCTTTAATTTTATTCAACTCTCCTATTCCAAACTGTGTACCAAAAAAAGACACTAAAATCATATGGTCACTATTGGCAATTTCACGTAAAATCATAACTATACACTGGACAAATGAGGCTTTGCCTGCGTTCAAGGAATTTGAGACTTTAACAACAACAGTTGCTCACATGGAAATATTAACAGTGAAGAAAAGAACTAAAATATCTACTTCTTACTATTACTCTTGGATGAAAGTACTGGAAATACTCGAAAAGATCAAAGAAGATATATCATCTTATGTTTCTAACTTTATATAATATAGAATTTCAATGCTATTTGCATAGACACCAATGTAAATAGTTATATAATGGTTTGAAGTTAGTAATGTTTTAGAACTGTAAATATGTTATTTATCTTTATTTCATGTAATGTTTAAGACATCTTATTTGAAATAATAAAAAAAATATTTAGTGAAGAAAATATAGCTAACACCTTTAATATTTTCTTCACTGAGACTATCCAATCCTTAGCAAGCCAATTACCAGTGAACCCCTCTAACACCCAGGATACCAATTCCAGTACACAGCCATCCTTTAGCTTCCAACCAGTCTCTATATCTTTCATTCGCACTCTAATCAAAAAACTAAAACCTACTACCTCAGCCAGTGACCTACTCCCTGCTGATTACTTTTAAAAAGCTGCAGATACCACAGCGTACCCCATCTCCATTCTAATTAATTGGACCATATCAGAAGCCACAGTTCCCTCTATCTGGAAAATATCTCGGGTTATACCCCTCCATAAAGGTGGTAGCCCTACTGAATTATCAAATTATAGACCAATAGCCATCTTGTCACCTCTGGCCAAAATCATGGAAAGATGCATTCACAAACAATTTCTCCACTTCCTAATTCAAAACAACCTACTAGCTAATACTCAGCATGGCTTCAGACCGCATCATAGTACCACCACTGCCCTCCTCACCTTCTCTAATGCTATAAACTATAACAGGAACAACAACAGATTATCCTCAGCAATTTTTCTGGACCTCTCTAACGCTTATGATATGGTTAAACACCAACTGCTCATCCGCACCCTGAAAACAATGTCTCTAGACAATCATTCTCTTCTATGGTTTCAATCTTATCTGCACAACAGACAACAAGACGTCCTATGGAAGAACAAACCATCCAACCTCCTACCCAACACCCTAGGTGTCTCCCAAGGGTCTAATTCTGAGGCCACTACTGTTCTCCATTTTTATTAACGACCTCCACACAATCATCCCAACAGCCAACTGCATTCAATATGTGGACAATTCCACGTTGATCTGTACTGGCATTTCTCATACAGAGCTGCAAACAACTACTCAAAGTACTTTTAACTTAGTTGAAAATTGGCTTGCAGACCACTGTCTGATTCTAAATGTCAACAAAACAAAGCTCCTACTTTTCTCCCCCACCCAAAGATCCCCGACGTTATCGCTCTCCATTAAATCTAATAATGGTACCATAATCTCCCCTGATACCCACACCAAACTCCTTGGGGTCATTATAGATAATCTCAAATTTGACATGCACATTAACAAAACAATCAAAACCATTAACAGAAACCTGGGCTCACTATACAGGATAAAGCCATTCCTAACCCCATCTGCTTTGACCGCCATTGCCCGCTCCCATCTACTCTCTACCCTCTTCTATGCTTCCCCTTTACTTGCCAACTTAAATAAAGCTGAATTCAACAGATGCTCTAGATTCCACAATAACATTGCCAGATTTGCCACTGGACTGCCTTATAGGACACATCACTGCATAAACCTAAAAAATCTTGGCTGGCTAAAGCTACCCAAGGCAGATTCAGTATAATCAACTTATTGTAGCACACAAAGTACTGAACCAGCCTGATAATACACCTGCATTGAAAAACATAATCTATCCCCACTCCAACCTCAGACCACTTCGCTCATCTAATACACTGGTAGTACAAACTATCAAATCCAACAATACAGCCGGAGACTCCCTGTTCGCCAACACTGTTGGCAAAACTTGGAACTCTCTACCTGCTAACATTACCCTAATCACTACCCTATCTCAATTTAAGAATACTCTCAAGCAGTATTTAAAGTCTCAATGGCTATGCCCCTGCTCCAAGCCTGACTGAATATTTAGTCTTACATATGTACCAGTACTATTTGCAAATTTAACTCAAATGTGTTGTAAATGTTAATCTAGATTAGTTGCTTGTTAGATTGTATAATTTATACTCCTAAACAGAGTCTGTAAATTGTGTTGAATCTGTATGATGTTAAATCTACTTTTTGTAACTTTATTCGGAGCTTTTCTCCCCGGACCTCCGCTGAAAATGGACAATTATCCAGTCGGACTATCCTGGTCAACAAATGTAAAATAAATAAATAAAATAAAACAACAAGACAGTTTGTTTAATATATGATATTCTGTTTTGAAAACTGTTCTTTCATTAAGCTCAACACTGAAAGGTTATTAATACTGTGAACAAAAATGCTGCAATTTTCCATTTAGGTTTTTTTTTTTTTTATGATCCATTGAGGCATGGACATTTTGTTTGGGATTGTTATAAAATCTACACTGTTTGTTTGTTTGTGTCTTTCGGCTTTTCCTGGTTAGGGGTCGCCACAGCGGAACTCCGGTCTGCTAATGATTGGCAGTAGATTTTTTACGTGCAGAGTTTGCCAGCCCTGACGCCCATTCACGAAGGTCTCCACACAGAAGACGCTCTAGCTGAGAATCGAACGGCACAATGTCTTGCTGTGAGGCAACAACGCTACCGCAGCAACACCACTGCAGTATAAAATCTACACTGTTTAATGTTTCTGTATTTTAAATTCAAAGTGTGACAGCCCTATAATCAAAATTTATGTACTTACCACAAAGATACATCTGGATGGTGGTTAATCTTCTACAAAAAAATCTACAAAAAAGATCAAGCCAAGCTAGAGTCTTCACTGTGCAATACCTTACACCTCAAGTAGTGGATGCCATGGATTTTCGCCAAATGATCCCTTAAGGATATATTGGTGTTTCACCTACAGAACTTCTGAATGCATTGGCATGCCATGACTCAAACTTCATGGGGTAAACATCTAGTGCTCCAATTAGGTGTCATCCATATGGTAAGCCAGAGCTGCCTCCCTCCCCCGCAAAGATGGGAAAACAGGCAGTGTCCTGCTCACTCTCATTCTCCCTGTGCCACTATTCAAACTGGGGCCAGCTGTAATGTAGTCAGGGCTTTATCCTTATACACCATGGAGCAACTCTCTAATGAAGAGTTTAAATGGAAAGGTTCCCCTAAGAAATGTTTTGCAAGCTTTAAAGGAGGCTAAGGAAGAATTCTAGCACTCAAAGTGGAGGTTAGTGAATTTTGACAAAAGAGAAACTTAAGATGGATTCAAAAATGGAGTAAGGTAGTCCGAAAACATTGGAATCACAGTAGAGGAAGGGTATACATTCTTATCCATCATCACCACTGCAAAACATTTCTAACTTCAAACATTTACCTGGTGTTAGGCTTATGGCCAAAAATAAGTAATGCACTCACCATAATTCCACATCTGTTTTGTCCATTTTCATTCTTCCCCAATGCTTGGCCATATTTACTTAGACTCTTGGATCCAACTGTTGAGCTCCTCCTTTCACCCATAATGCCTCAGAACCCTATAATACCTTATATTGAGTCTGTTGCCCCATAAATACAAGGACTCGTTATAGCAAAAATTAAAGGAAAAAATAAAGGAAAGACAGAGCCTCAAAATGAAAGAGTGGTTCCAATATCAGTTAGCTCAAAGATGAAAGGGTGGGGGAAGGAGGGAGGAAAGTTGAAAAATGACAATGGACATCATAGATGCATAGTTATGGTGAGAACATAACTTTTATATTTGATGTTGTCATTTTCATTCATTCCTCAATGTATGGGACAAAGTCCCCAGCTATGATAACCCTGGCTGGCCCTCATGGAAGGATATCCCGGTGTACCACAGAACCAAAGGCAGTTCTGCCTCTGCAGATCAAATCCAACTTATAATGAGTAGTAAAGGTACAGGCATTGAACCAAGTGGCTGCAGCACAAATATCAATAGAAGCTCTGGACCAGAAAGCAGAAGTAGCAGCCATGGACCTATTGGAGTGAGCCTTTGGAGGTCTGGACAAAGACAGAACTTGCAGACTGTAAATAAACAAAATATAATCTCTAAACACTTCGCCAAGGTAACTTTCAGAGACTGGTTTCCCCAACCTACTGGGTGCAAAGTAGATGAACAGCTGATCTTTTTTTCTAAAATCCTTTGTTCTATGGAGATAAAAGTAGAGCAGTCTATGTGCATCGAATAGATGAAGCATGTATTTGTTAGAAAAACCTAGGAAAGAACACAGGTAAATTGATGACTTTGATACTTTAGGCAGAAAAGATGGATTAGTATGTAAAGTGACTCTGTTTGTGGAAAACCAAGTAATGGGATTTTGGAGAGAGAGTTTGGAGTTCAGAAACTCAACTCACTGACGTAATGGCCATTGGAAAAAAAAAACTTCCAGGACAGAAACTTGAAATGAGACTTAGGTGAGGGCTTGAAAGGAGTACGAGTCAAACATAGGGTAAGATCCCAGAGTGGAGTAGGGTCTTTAACTGAAGGTCTAAGCAGATATGTACCTTTAAGGAATGCTTTGCACCACACAGTTTAGAAGAAGCTGGGGGGGGGGGGTATTATCGCCAGTAAGAGAATTCAAAATGGCAGCTAAATGAACTTTAATAGTAGAGAAACTAGTCCCTCCTTGCAAAACTGAAGCAAGGAAATCTAGGACAGCAGGAAAAGACTTGGTAAAAGAATCTAAATCTCTCTGGTAGACCCAAGTTAGAAAATCTTTTCCATTTACTCTTGTAAAATTTATCTAGTGGAGACTTTCTGGGAAGATAGCAGTATCTGGCAGACTGGGGAGTAAATTCTTGGCTGCCTAATCATTAATGGAATCAGAAAAACTATGCAGTCAACTAGAGGCCTGCGATGACCAGATGTGCCATCCCTGAGAGATGAAAAATTAGATCTGAACTAAGGTCTAGAATCCAGGGTGGATGCAGAAGATGAGACCACAGGAAGGGAAACCACACTTCATTAGGCCAAAAGGGGGCAATGTATCCTTGCTCCTCAACTGAACTGCTTTTGGAAGAAATTTGGAGATGGGAGGTAAGGGGGGATAAGAATTAAGGAAACTGGAGGGGCAAATGTGCACTAGAGCATCTTTTGTTGACTCCCCGGGGGGGGGGGGGGTCAGGGCACAGAACCTACTGCACTTGTTGTGGGGAGAGGCAAATCCTCTCCACCACTGACTGAGCGACCTCTTGTGAGGCATCATAATGGACCTGCTGAGATTGTCCACTAGCATGCTGGATTTCCCCAGTATATGTGTTGCCATAAGAAAGCAGTTGGAGGAGACTGCCCACTGCCATACTCTCATTGCCTCTTGACAAAGAGGATAGGATCAAATTCCACCACTGTTTGTTGATGTACCAAACTACTGAAATGTTGTCGGTTTGGACAGCAATCGTCCCTGCAGAGAGAGAGTCATGAAAGGCCTACAATGCTAGGAGGACTGCCCTCATCTCCAGGAGTCTGTTATATAGACTGGTCTCTTCTGGGGACCACGTGCTTTGGACTGTGTCACAAGAAATGTCCCCCCCCGCCCCCAAAATGGGAAGTGTCAATGGTCATCATGACTACCGGGACTGGTAACACAAAAGGGCGACCCTGACAAACCTCGTTGGACTGTACCCACCAACACAGGGAACCCTTGCAAACCCGAGAAAGTTTTATAGAGGCTGTAGAAAAATTGACCACTGCACAGCTAGAGTCCATTAAACAACACATATCTATAAATTAGCCATTGGGACTAAGGTAAAAGCCGCCATTGATCCTAAAGTGTGAAGAACTAGTTTTGCTGGGGAAGAAGTGTGTGAAAGAATCTCTCGCCTCCAATCTTATGGAATGTACTCTCTTTGAAGAAAGGAAGGCCAATTGACTGCTGGTGTCCAGGCAAGTTCCTATAAACATCAAGACTTGAATGGGTTGTAGATGGGACTTGGCATAACCAACTGCGATTCCTAAAGACTGGCATAATTAGAGTAAGTAATTCCTTGCCTTCTTGAGGAGATAACTGGTTGGGGTGGTGAGGAACCAGTTGTCTAGGTAAGGAAACTCTGAATCCTTGCAGTCTCAGGTGAGCTGCTACCATTGTCATGCATTTGGTGAACACCCTGGTGGCTGTGGTGAGACCAAAGGGCAGGGCTCTGAACTGTTAATGACTGGTTCCCTATCAGAAGCGCAGGAATCTCCAGGAGTGTCTCTTCATTTTGATGGGAGTGTGTCCTGGAGATTAATACAGAACAAGTAATCATCCTTCTGTGGAAAAGGTAGAATGGACTGAACTGTGACCATACAGAAGTTGGAGTTCTTCACAAACTGATTTGGACTGCAGAGATCCAGAATGGGCCTCAAGTCTCCAGTTTTCTTTGGCACTAAAAAGAATCTTGAGTAAATTCCACATATTTTCAGGTCTGGAGTGACCTCCTGGATGACTCGTCTAGCAACTTTTGAATTTCTAAGGCTGCTAACTCCCACTGACTGGATGGAACATCAGGGAGCCTTTTCCATTTGGATTGTGGGGTTTGCAAAAAGGAATGAAATAACCTCTGGATATAATTTTTTGCACTCGAGTTTCTCTTGTTATTGATGCCCAGGCTTCTGGATACAGAGACAAGTGCCCACAAACTGCCTCCACTGAACAGCAGTCGGGTAAACCCTTCAGGAATGCTGGAAGTGTTTATCTGAGAAGGAATCTCAAAACCCTCGATTCTGCGGGTCTCCTCTGCCATAAGGATGGCATCTTCCATTAGACCTCCCCCATCCTCTGCCTCTGGGGGAAGCTTCTGCTCTTGAGTCCTGAAAGGGGACCTTCTGACTTTCGGGAACCACATCATTTTACATCTGCGCTGACTAAGGAAGAGGGTTTCTTTTATGGTATGGCCAAACAAGGAAGATTCATCAAAGGGCTGATGAAAGAAGACTTGGAGGGCTCTGCAAAGTTGCATAATCACATCCAGGCATGTCTTCTGATGTCCATGCCTGAAGCCACTACCCATTAAGAACCTTCTACTGCATTTGAGATGAACTTCATGGATGCATTGGAAATGGAATGAAAAATGGTCAACTGCAAAAACAGCTGTTTATGCTCCTCCACCAACATGGACCCAGGAAGAAACATTGAAAGTTCTTCAAGTGTCTCTGCATTCCAGTGAAATGTGTCATATTATTAATTGTCTTTAAAGCAAAGGTCGTTGAAGTGTACACGCACTTCCCAAACCTGTTCATCACCCTGGACTCTATTAGGAGGATGGATGGAACAGCTCTGTTCTGCCAGCTCTCTTAGTGGCTACCGCCACAACTATGGCATCCACAGGAACTCTCTTACTCTAATGAGGTCAGTCTTTGGGTGGGAACATTAGCCCACCTGAAGGATAGGTTCTCTTCCATGCCTGGTGAGACACAAGATCTATAAAGTCATCAGCTGGGGGATAACCCAAGATGAAGATGGGTTGGACCCGAAGGCTTCTGGGAACAAAGACACTTCCTGGAAAGGGGGATCAGAAGACCATCCACCTTTCTGGCTAAGGATCTCTAGAATGTCTCCAAAGGATATATATTCTGGTGTAGACAATGGGTGCCCCTCCCCTTCATCGAAGTCAGTGTCTTTGGTTAAAGATTCATGAGGAGAATCTATGTGCCTCCTTTTGCATGATCTCTTCCAGGAGAACTCTTCAATGGGATGATGATTAGAGGTATTGGAAGATAGGGAACGTTCCTGCAGAGGAAGTGCTTAGAAGCTCAAGTGGGCCAGCTGTCCCTGCTGAATAGGTCGATGAGGGTCAGAACTCGGATCTAACGGTGGTAGGGTGGTAGAATCTGAAGAGATAAGAGTAGACTGGACTATCGAGCGAGAGAAAACCCTCTCCAGCATCTCATAGGCAGAAGGACTGGGAGAAGCCATTGCTGTCTTGCAGGCCTCACCAAAGCTGAAGTTCCAGGTGCTGCCTAGCACCAACTCTGCCTAGACTACTGTCTTGAGGGAGGAGTCAGACCACAGATATCCAGTACTAAAGCACAGAGGGGAAGTGATGGCTCCAAAAACCTCAGACTCTAAATCATCCCCACAGAACTGGCAGCAAAGCTTTGTCTTCGAGACTAATCCTGCCCTATGGTGATCAGTGCCAAAAGAGTCAGCGACACAGAGTCGAAGGCCTAGCTGTCTTCACATCCGATGGTTCCGAAATCGCTGGATGGATCAGAGGAGGAGATACAACTGGATGAGATACATGTTGGAGGCTCCTGGATCCAATGGGAGATGGAAATATGAATACCCCCATCTGAATCTGAGCCCTGAGAAATTCCTCATCATCCTATCTACATCTGCCTTGGAAAGAGTCTGGGAGGACTTGATAGAGGATGATGTGGAAGAGGGAAGTGAATTCTATTTGAAGTCTCTTATAAGAAAAGTGATTGGAGCCGTGGGGAAATAGGCTCTGGTGAAAAACAACATCTCAGAGACAGAGAAGATTTGAGGGTTCCCAATGTCAGATCCGAAGATATTAGATCTGATCTTTTAGGTAGTTTAGCTGGCAGCTCCGAGGCTGGAGCCAGTTTCAGAGTTCAGGCAGGAGAGCCTGGACTCTGAAGAGGATTTCTGTTTCTTAATGGGGTGTTGAGCCTCCTGAGACAGAAGCAGTAGTGGAAGAAGCTTAGCTACTAAAGCCTAGATTGATTTTACAATAAGCTACATACAGAAACACATGCAAAGCAGTGCTAAAAAACCGAGAACTAAGAAAATCAAAGTCAAATATCTGGATATTAATTTATCACTGAAAATTTCAAGAAATTTAAGAAATCACTTTCTAACAAAGAAAAATGCAGTTGTACAAATAAACTTACCATAAAAATGTATGTTCAAGTGATCACTGCTGCAGTAGCCTTAGCTATACATGTATCCTGCACAGGATATAACAGCCAGCTAGCTTCTAAAGCTTTAGGGCACCTTCCAAGCACCTAAACAGTCAGCTAGCTCAAGTTGAACTTACTAAAAAGACTGGTCTGAATACCAAGCACTTCAGAACTTTCATACTAACAGAGTATGGGAGAGGCTGAACCCTGAAAGAAAATTGCTAGGAACAAAAAATATAATAAAATTATGTCCACACTAAACAACACAAGGTGAATGGTGTGAGGGAGCAACTACTGCAGCAGTAATCATTCAAATTACCTACTGTTATGGTATGCTTACTTACACAACTGTACGATGTTCATTGTACTGATCATTGCTGCAGTAGCCATAGCTAAATGCATAGATTATCCTGACTTACTACACTTGGGAGGTAAAGGAGAAGTACCCAGGAGCCCCTGGAGACTTGTTCTAGGAAAGCCTGATTTAGACCTGGAGAAGGAATCAAGCTCACAGTGCCTTTTAAAAGTATGTACAGAAGACCAAGCTGCTGCTTCTGGAATACTTGTAGAATCAAACTCTTTCCAAAAGCCATAGATGACATCAAGATCCATGCAGAGTGAGCTTTGACCCTACTTGGAATAGCTTTGTTGTGGTGAGAATAACAAAAGGTAATAGCCTGAGACAACCATATGAAAATAGTTTGTTTGGACAGAGGTTGTCCCTTCTTACCTTCACAAGAAATGAACAACTGAGAGTAGTTTTGTCAAGATAGTACCAGAGTTTTCTGTGGACATCCAAGGTACAAAGTATCCTTTCTCCCTCAAATAGGTTTAGGAAAGAAAATAGAGAGATGGTATAGTTTGGATTAAAGTAAACCCGAATACCACTTTGGGCATAAAAGAAGGATTAGTTCTAAAGGAAACCCTGTATCTGTGAAAAATGAGATAGGGTTGACTCATCATAACACCTTGCAAGATAAAGTCTTCTTGGATATGTCAGAGCCATCATTAAAACCGTTTTCCATGCTAAGAACCTCAAGATTAGCGGTTTCATATGGAGCAAGTGTTAACTTTTCTAACACAAAATAATGATCCCAAGGAGGGGCCACCAATTTTTTTTGAGGCCTCTTACACAAAACCCCTTTCAAAAACATTTTGTCATGAGACTGCATTGAAAGAGGAGGATCCATGGGTAGGCATCTGAAAATGGCTGATAAATGAACCTTGATGGTGAAGAAAGAAAGGCCATAGGATAGCAACTCAAACAAATATTGCAAAACTGGAAAACCACCAACTTTGAATGGATGTTCATTATATCGTTGGAACCAATCAGAAATCGTTTTCCATTTGCTAACATATGATTTTGTAGTAGCAGGCTTTCTTGCCTACTAAAGTACCTGATGCACATCCTCAGTAAACAGGTGTCTAAAGAGAATTAAAACCCTATAATCCAGGCAGTCAGCTGAAGTTAATAGAGGCTGGGATGTATCAAAAACCCCTGATCTTAGGCAAGTAGATCCAGTCTGTGAGGAAGCTTAAGGTAACTTTCCTGTTTTTTTCCAAAAGAAGGGAATCACTGCCACTTCGGCCATAATGGAATCACCACAGTGAACTTGGGGGATTCCTTCTGAATCTTCATAAGCACCCTGAATAATCAGTGGCAAGGGTGGAAAAGTATATTCAAACATTCCCATCCAACAGAAGGAGAAGGCATCTTTCTTCCAGGCCTTCTTGCATGAAGTCCTGGAAAAAAAATCTTGCCAGCTGATTGTTCGGAAAGGAGGCAAAGGGGTCTACTTGAGGAACTCACCACAGATGGATCTAATCTTGGAAGACCCCCGATTTAGTTTCGATTCATCAGGGTCTGCCCTTGTTCTGCATAGCTTGTCTGCTGCAAATTTTTTGCTCTGAAGGGATGTAGTATGCCTGTAGAGTGACACTGTTCAGTGACGCTCCAGCCCAAGTTAATATGGATAGTCTGCAAAGGGAATAAGACCTCTTTCCCCCTTGCTTGCTGATGTACCATGTGACAGTGGTATTGTCTGTAATAACTTGAAGAGGTCTAGGAGACCAAAGATGATTCAGTGAGTTGAGTGCAACAAGGTTCCTTAAGTCATTCTGACTTGTTGGACTGTCCTTGGTTTTGAGGAATTCCTGTATTCTATTTTGAACTCTTTACCATTTCTTCTTAAACTACTGTTTACTCGCAATTTGATGAGATTGTTTATTTTGTCTTTTGTTGAAACTGGATGAAGGGTTAGAGAATCTTTTAGAAAATCTAGAGAAGGGGGGATGAAAAATCTTAGGCATCCTCTGTATCAACGTACCCCTTTCATCACACTTTTTGATAACCTCTGCAGCATAGGAACCAAAAGGTAAATATCCAAAGTAGAATTTAAAATCTCTCTTTCACATCACCTGGGAGGTTCTGATGTAGCCAGGCAAACTTCCTCAATACAGTACCATAAGCCATTGCCCTGGAAGAAGTATCAACTGAGTCACACACATGCTGTAAACAAACAGTTGTGACCAGTAAGATGGAACAAACATTATTTAAAGCAGATTTTTTTCTCACAAGAAGAAACTGCAGCCAAAATATTACTCATACTTTGACAATTAGTTAGAATAAACTTTAAAGTGACAATTCAAAATACTGAAAAATCAAGGTTACAGATGCATGCACTTTTTTTAATACTTATCAATAATCTTCCTATCCTTGTCAGAAAGGGTAGGATTGGAATTAACTCTTTTGCACCTACAGTGTTATTCTTACATTCCTTCGACCCGTCCCTCCAGCACCATGTCAAAAAACAGTGTCTCTATCATGCCCACACCCTCTACGAGCCTTCACTTCAAAAACATAAGCATTTTTCCTCAGTCAACCAATTAAGCATGCACAACCACAATCAACAGGTTCAATGATTGCACGCGTTTATTACATGTCAAAAAATGAAACATCTTGCCTCCTGAAAAATAGAAGGAAGAAAAAAACACTTTAAGGAACCTTGAAAATAACTTATCTGGCTGATCGTCCAGCAACTAAATAAATGTGTGCGGTATATCTTGGACACCCCCTGATATAACAGCAATACATTTGCTGCTGTCAGTGGGAGAAAAAGCAGCAATACAATAAGTAAACTTTTCTTTTTAAAAAACAAAATGTAAAAAAGCATTCAGTGTAGTGTGATGCTTGCTGTTCTATAAATGTCTGACGTCACTGAAAGACTATCTAATCGAATGGTGTGACGTCTGTGCAGCAGCAGATAGAACTGGACTGAACCAGTCACTCAATGGAGTTTTGCTGATAAGTGCCCCTTAATATTTCGTGCTGCTTTTCCCCCCTAAAATGCAGGTTTATGCAAACCTGCTTTTTTACTAATTTTCCTGAAGCGAATTACAGGCATATTATTGATTTTAAGCCCTTGTTATGCCTTACTGTTGACTTTATCCAGAACAGTTGAGCAAAGGAGATGACTATTTTAACAGAGAAGGGAGATAATGTCAGGTAAATCATTTGTCTGCTGTCAGACAACACTGGTGTACACAGTGCATTGTGTGTGTATATAGGTATACACACACATTTTATGGGCTCCTATTGCGTGATCGAAAATTGTAAACAGCGAATGCATTTTGAGCAAACCCGATTGGTCGAAAAGTCACACGCGTAACACAGAAATCGCCGTACGGAATATTTTCCCTTTACTTTAATGCAGTGCGATCTCGGAATAAGAATATTTAAGTAGTGGGGTGTGGGGGGCGCTGCCCCACACATGGGAGGTGCCCTGCCTACAGCATTTAGGTAAGTATAGTTTTTTATTTATTTTTTTATTATATTTTCGAAATTTCAAACATTGCTCATATGGTGTCGACCATATGGTGTTCAATGTTTGAAACTTCTGAAAATATAATATAGACCCACATTTTATATATATATATATATATATATATATGTATATATATATAGATATATATATATATAGATATAGATATATATATATATATATATATATATATATAGACACACACACACACACACACACACACACACACACACACACACACACACACACACACACACAAGTATGAGTGACTGAAAGACAAACTGGCAGCTCCACTCTGCTGTCTGGGTACTTGTTTTTTCTCCTGTGCTTTTGACTTTAGATGCAGTTGAGATTGCAGGCAGGTCTCCTCCTTCATGAAGACAGCAGAAGTAAGTCACCCAGGCTGCAGAGCATATACTTTCCTCCAGCACTCACTGATTTTGCTGTACACAAGGTTATTCTGCTCATACTGATGACTTTACAGCAATGTGCTGCTTCGGGTCTGCTTCACATGACTGAAAACTCAAAATACTGAATTTCATTTGACTGAGACCACAATACCTAATTTTCAAAATACTGAAAACTCATTTGACTGAGTCTCATACTGAAAGCTTACAATGCTGAATTTCAAAATACTGAATTTTAAGCCATAGACGTGTTGGGTTTCCCTTTACCTGTGATTTGTTTGTGATAAAAAAAAAAAAAAAAAAAAAAAAAAAAAAACTATAACAAAGTGTCGACTGTCAGAATACCAACTGTACCATAGAGATATGTCTCCTTACATATTTATGGGAAATATCTAAAGTAATATGGCACACTTTCATGTGCTCACGACAGTAGTGACAGTGTGTACAGTGCTGTAAGGTAAGTAAAAGGTATATGCCCTTTTCCCCACTGTAGTTCAATCCTGGAGTTAGTATATGTAGTTGGGAGGTGTGGCGGGGGGGTGCAGCCCCCCACCTTGTTTGGTTTTATATCATCCACTTTCTGTTAAGAGGCTATGTAAGTAGTTTTTAAGTTTTGGAAAGAGTTAGTCATCGGCATTCTAAGTGTGCAAGTCTATGGCAAAAAATTCAGTAGTTTGAAATTCAGCATTATAAGCTTTCAGCATAATGAGACTCACTCAAATGAGTTTCAGTAATTAGAAAATTAGGTATTGTGGTTTCAGTTAAGGTAGAAATAGATCCGCTGCTTCATAGTGTTATCTGAAGCACTACAGAGTCAGGTTATTACTTACATATAATGCCAAAGAGATCAATACCAATTTCCACAGGATTTTGGAAGGGGGTACAGGATAATACTAGGATAAGATTCTAGAAAGTGAGATGGGCCTAAAAACGACTGCAGGAGATTTCTACCACTCCAAGAATGTACCTAACTGCAGTAAGATGCTAATAATATGATGAAAGGCAGAAATCTCCATCTCATCCACTAGTGCAATAGCCTGTGGTTGACTTCAGCTATTTTTTGATCTGTGCAGAGATTGTTGCTTTAGAGACATAAAAGGTACATATATATATATATATATAGTAATTATACAATAAAGTCTTTTGAGAAATAAACTATGAAACAGAATTTTTTTAACAAAATTTAATAGCCAGATGTGTAGAATAGGACTGAACATGCATATAAATAGCATGTGCTAGGCTCAGTGCCATTTTGTGAGTGCAGCTAGAGAGTGAGCATGTATGTGTGATAGCTAATTTGTTTATAAGTTTATCTAAGTTAAAGTTATCAAGCCTCAGTCCTGATGGGTTTGTACATAACAAAGCTGCTTGAACAGAACCCATGAACTCTTGTCTACTGTATCCTGACTAGACGAGTGACAAGATGGATACATTTAAGTTAAATAAAAATAACTGGAGGTTAAAACACTTAATAAAAAAAATAGTGTAATTAAGAGGCAGATAATGATTCACAGATTCAGGTTAAGTAAGCAGGACCTGCCCAGTGTTGGGTCAAGAGTTTGTAGAGCACCCTATTATCCTTGCATATTAATTCCATTATGATCCTTTCCATAGCTTTACAGATGATACTGGTCAGGCTTTTAAGTCTGAAATTATCTGTGTCTGTTGAATCCCCCACCTTCATGCAAGAAATGATTGTTGCTGTCCTCCATTACTCTGGCGTAAAGCCTGTTTTGGGACTGATATTGATTTAATTATGCAGATCATCAGACAATTCATGTATCAAGCTGACCAAGAGATAGGCTGGGTATGTTTTCTGGCCCCACAAACTTAGTGTTCTTGGCCTTAAACAGCACCAAGACAACTTGTTCTTGGTAGATTTGGGTGGGGCTTATGCTTGTGTGGGTATGTGATTTGAGAACATTGCAAGGAATGGAGATGGGTAAAACCCGAGTTGAATTTGTCCACTAGTACATTGGTTGTGTTCTCTGGTTTGAGTATGTAATATCACTTACTATTAGCTCCGTACAGTGCTTGATATTACATTTTTAACATAAAAAAGGCTTTGTGGTAATTCTTTGCCAGGGTGGCTGTTTTACTCCAGATGACTGGTTGATTTGATCAGTCTGGTGTTCCTTGTTTAGTTTAGCAAGAGTGTTTTTGGTGTCTTGAGAGTTAGATTTACTTTTGTGTTGAATAAGTGGTTTTCTTTTATTATACAGCCTGTTCATACTTGGGCTTCACCATAGCAGGTTATTCCAGAATTTGGTGTAGCATTTACTTTATGAGGGGGGACAGATGCATACATATATATATATATATATATACATATATATATATATATATATATATATATGCGGCCATTTACATATGCATAAAACTTGGCAAAGAAGGATTCTGAATAAGCAGTGGGATCAAGATGAATTGATACTTTCATTTTCACAGCCTTACATTTAAATAAGGCAATTAGTGCATCTCCTATCTACCAGGTTTGGTTTTGCACAACACATCACAGACAATGAGATGCACTATTTGGATACAAATTTAAAAGGAATTAAAGGACAGCAAATATCTAGTTTTGATTTTCAGAGCTACCCTAAGCAAGCTCTGGTCTCTGGGAAATACAGGTCTATGTCAGACAACCCATCATGGTGTGGCAAGTGTAGCAACCAATTGGAATGCTAGACATTTGTCAGTGGAACGATTTCCTGGTCCCGTAAATATATGTATTCATTTATTTGATTTGCTTTCTCATGCATAAGACAATACAAGTCCTGCTGCCTCCTACTCCTCTTTCTTTTTTTCTCTCCATTTTTTTGAAAGCAGTGATATGTAGGAGCAGCTAAGAACTTCATTTGGGGAAAGCAATTTAAGCCAGATCTATCCATATAAAGTGAGCAAATGGGCACAGAGTTATCTAGACACAGCTCAGGTAAACTATCAATCTATATAGCTAGCCTACAACAAGACTTTTTTGGTAAATAGCTATGTATTAGCTGAATGCGTTGTTCCATTACCTTTTTCAATAACTGAGTACTGTTGATACAAATGACCATGGTTTTGACCACTGTACACCAACTGTTTGTCAATACATATTTAGTACAGGCCTGTTATCAATGCATCCATTTATTGTAGGTCAAGGTTTATTGACAGAATTTAGTGGTCTTCTCATTGTATAGAATGCGTAAATGCATGTGTACACAACAGTAGTGCTGAGTTTCAGTATCATATTTCATGTTACCAAATGAAAACGTACACAATGCTCTTAGTTCAGCATTACTATCAGATCATAGCACTACTACCTAACATCTAGAATTAAACTTAGATACCACTCAGGTGAACTCTGTAAAACCATTCCCCAAACCAAATACAGGTCTTGGCAACATGGATTTGCAATTTCCTAATGTCTCTGTGGCCAGCTTGGTAGACATATGCATCCTGAGATAATGTAACAATTGTCTCATGTATTCAGATTCTTTAAGGATTGAAAGTTTGTCTAACACAGTATGTGACAGATGTACATACACAATTTCCTTCGAGGCAAAAATCTCACTTACAAACATGGTTGTCAAGAACACACACACACCTTATGCTGAAGCACTTAAAAGAAACTGCTCCAAACATCAAAGACTTTCTAAGCCAGCAAACGGCAACACCTATCCTCAGCAATCACTAAAGCAGACACATAAGCAACACTTAACACCACATATATGCTTACACCCAATGATCCCACAAAAACAAACCATCAAGCAAGCAAACACTTTACCTAGTACTCTTGTCAGCAGGTTCTACTGTACGACATACAGATGTTCTTCTCACCAGGCTGGACAAGGAGAAGATAATGGTCAGTTGCCTATCTGGACCAAGGCTCTGGAATATCACATATGCACTCAAGTCACTGTACCACAGGTACCAATATAATTCTATCACAGTCCATGTGGGTATAAATGACCCAAGATGCACTTCACTGGACTATATGAAAAGAGACATTACGGCTCTCTCTGAATATGTGCCACACAGACAGACACATGCATTGAGCAGCATTCTACCTTCAGCAAGGATGTCATAGTATGAATAGAAAATGACTGATTTTAATAACGAGCTTAATTTCTGGTGTCACTCCAGGGGAATCCAGTATCTATCAGCACGGGAGGACATGGTTAACAGACCACTTTGTTTTGCCAAGGATGGTCTGCACCTGCCCACCGTGGGCCTTTGGATATTGGCCAACACTTTATCCACCCCCTTAAAGCCTTTTTTACGTAATGTCAAAATGACAAAACTACCAATGCAGTAAAAAAAAAACAAAGCAACCTTTAAGGTGTTATTGCTATGAGCCTGAAGAATAAACTCCACATTCTACAATCCTCCTCTCACTCTGAAGAATGTAGTCATCTGTGCCTTTACCGAGACTTGGTATAAAGCAACAGAAAAGTACTCTGGCAGTGGAATGCTACAGTGCCTTTCACACATTTAGACCAACAGCAGCACAAACAGTGGCTAGGAGGTGTCTTGATCTAAGTTAGTAACGACACAACTTCAGGTTGGTTTAACACGATGATGTCCTGGAGTTCAATCATGTCCAACTATTCACAGACAAGGATGCTTGCCATATGGTCAGCTACAGGCCACCCTCTATGACCCACAAAGCTCACATCTCTCAAGTAGACCTACTAGAGGTGTTCACCATCCAACCAAATACCCTATTCATAGGAGAATTTAACTACCACTCTATAGACTGGGAAACATACACTGGTTCTACTGGATGGACATAATATTTTTCTGGACTTTATCAAAATAAACAATGTGGACCAGACAGTGAGCATTCCAACCACAGGATCAAACATACTGGACCCACTACTCAAGAACATGAGAGAGAGTTACATTAAATATTTCCCGTGGAAAGTTTTTCCCCAAAAGGAACTAAGTTTGAGTTAATGATTTGGGTGCATAGAAGATGGCCTGAAGCTGGCCAACTGTTGTATCCTATGCAGGACATAACCCATGTAGCTACTGCAGAAGTGATCAATATGATAAGCATATCAAAGGTCTAAAAAGATTATCCTAAAAACTGGAAAATGTTCCCAAACAGTGTTAATCCAAAACAAAAAAGACAAGAGACTGTATTATCTGGTAAGAAAACTGGACACCGGGGCTTATGAGTAAAAGGGATAAATTGAAGCCAGAGGACATTTGTACTGATGCTGATGCAACTGCATGCTGAGCCTTTAGTCCTAGGAGGGCAGTAAGATGAAGCAGACCATGTCAGATCAGAACATTACCAAGATAAATTTGTTTACACTACCTGCACAGATTAAAAGTGCTTTTTGACTACAGTATGTATCATATAAACTCCCTGAGTTGGATATCAATGCTTGTTTGACTGTTATTTATGATAAACTATTGTTAGTTTATCTAAAGAGATTTGTTTGTGTTACAAGCGTCTTGCCACTCTCTTATAAGAGGTGTGTGATCTTATTTCATTCATCCAATCTGACTGGTGAGGTACTCAGCTGCTTAATAGATCTGATACAGCCATTCGGTAGTATTCAGCCTTGAGCTCCATCAGATTTTTCCCACAATCCTTCTGTGCCCTTCTCTGCTTCAGATCTGATTTGCTGCCATTGTGAACTGTCAGTCCACCTTTTGCAGCTAAGTGCTTCTTCAAATCTTTTCTATGATATTCTTTGCTGTAAATCAAGATCTAGTTAACTTTTCTATTCTAACATTAGTTTATTATCCTTCTGAGTTGTGTACTTTACAATGCTTCTCTCTGCCTTAGTGCCTTTGCGGCTTTTTAGTGTTCTCATATCTAAAAAATATATAAATTATATTTTAGAGGCATTATCTTTTTTATTTTCACTGTTTAAATTGGATTTTGGTAAGATGGATAAGACATTTAAAAATGTTCTCTAAGTGTGGAAATAAACCCCCCTCCCAGTATGGAGACAATTTACGCATAGTGTGCCTGTGAACATCTAGAACTTGACTGTAGCATCTGCAATGGCTCTGGGCTTAGCTCACTGACTGATAGGCATGGTCAATTAAAAAATAATGGATTGCTTCCTCCAGACTCTAATACCTCTACTTTGGACTATTTGGAAATGGCCAAAAGAGAGAGGTAAGTATCATCCTGCTAAAAAAGGAGTGTCACCCAGGAGGTCCCATCAGACCAGACAGGATCAGGAATCTGTTCCAGGTTCTTTTGGCAAAATGTGCTCATAAATGCATTGACAAAATTATGCTTTAATGCATATCTTGCCAAAATTAATGAAACAGCACTATTACCAATTTGGGAAAGTCAGTTTCTCAAAAAACAGAATCCTCCACTCAAGTGTTCCCACAAAAACTCTGACAGCAAAAGCAATCTCCATCTCAGGCAGGAAGAGAAAAGCTACAAAGGATTCAGTCAGTGAGTAGCAAATGCTGGCAGTGGAACAGATACTGATGTTAGGTGAAGGCCTTGCCTCATGGGGGAGATCCTTATGGTCTATTCACTCCTGCTCAGGGATCTTGCCTCATGGGAAAATGAATTGGGCATGCGTAGGATGGGGGAAAAAAAAGATCCTGAACATCTGTAACACTGTGAATCCTTTCTTCTTATTTCACTGGATACTGTACCTACATTGACTGCAATTTACAATTGTAATACAGTATCAATCTCTACAATTACAAAAACAGGAGTACACTCTAATACTGTTGCACTAGCTGTGCTGCCATTTTACTATAGACAATAGACAGGAATTATCAGGTGAAAAAAATGTTATTTTTTGTCCCTTTCCTATAACATACAACCTGTTTCTAAGAGGCTTAAACCCAAGTATCACAGAATTGCTATTATGCACTACTGTCTAAAATAAAAAAATAAATGAATTTTAAATATTCATCCTAACCCCGGTCCTAATACTAATATATTCAATCTATCAAATAACTCATCAACACCTATTAATATTACTATTAATAGATCATCAAAGTCCCTTCTGATAGCACACCTTAACATCCATAGCATTAATAATAAAATTACCTACCTTCATGCACTCTTACAAACTCATTCCTTTGACATACTCTGCATCACAGAGACATGGTTAAAACCCACTACCCTTGACCAGGAAATTATCTCTCCAGGGTACGATCTCCTTAGAAATGACCGTAACATCAAAAAAGGTGGTGGAGTAGCCATTCTGTACAAATCAGGAGACTCCAAGTTAGCACCTTTGACTTGCAACTACCAATTACGCACAATACTGAAATCCTAACTGCCAAGCTAGAAATTAACAATTCCAAATCCATTTATGTTATCTGCATATATCTCCCCCCAGGAAACAATATAAATACTCTTGAAAACATACTTAATCACCTCTCCACACAACTACCTCAAGAAACCATTGTTCTAGGAGACTTTAATATTGACTGGATAACCTGCTCTCTGCCCAAACCTACCAATCACATAAATCTTCATGGATTCTCTCAAATTATTACCACTCCTACCAAAATCCATAAACCAAGCAATAAAGCAACCACCTTAGACTGGATCCTTCACAATAGCCATCATAATACCTACAATTCAGGAACCCTTCCAGACGATATTAGTGACCACATGATAACCTATGTTATTAGGGATAAAACCCATTACCCAAATTTTCATAATATTATAACCCACCGCTCCAAAAGTTTCTTCAATCTTCAGTCCTTCCAAAATGGACTCAAAACATGTGATTGGTCTCCCTTGCTAAATCTTGAACTAGATGAAGCAGTGACCTTTTTCAATACAAAATTCTTTCAAATCCTAGACTCCCATGCCCCACTTCGATCCTCCCGCCGAAAGTCCAAAATTTCCCTCTGGCTAACAAAAGAAACTAGGCAAAAGATCCTCCTCAAAAATAAAATTTGGAACAAATGGAGAACCTCAAAAAGTCCAACTGATCATTTTCACTTCAAACAGCTAAGAAATGCCACCAAGAAAGACATTCTCAGAGACAAAAAAGACTATTACTGTCAACTCCTTCAAACCCATAAAGCACAACCTCAAAAATTCTGGTCATGCATTAAACTGCTACAGCCAGGACACTGTAAAACTCCTTCACCTTCTGGATTCCAAAATAACCCCAACCTGATTCCAAATGCTTCCAATAACTACTTTACTGAAGCCATTCTAACCCTTGCCAACTCAATACCTCCTAACACCACATCACCTCTAAACTACCCTAATCCTACAATTCCCACTTTTCATATACAACCTGTTCCTACATCCATCATTTCTAAACTCTCCAAAAACCTAGACCCTGCACCCCTTCTGCTGATTGCCTTCCAGCAGAATTCCTGCAACTAGCAGCTAAATCCATTGCCTACCCCATCTCCATCCTTATAATCTGAAAGTAAAATCCCATCCATATGGAAAGTTTCCCATATCATCCCCCTACACAAAGGTGGCACATCTACTGAACTATCAAATTTTAGGCCAACAGCCTTACTCTCACCAATTGCTAAAATAATGGAACAATGTATACACAAACAACTACTAAACCACCTTATCCATAATAATCTACTTGCCAACATGGTTTTATACCATTCCACAGCACAACAACCACCCTACTATCCTTTGCTAACTTTATTGACGAAAATCGTAACAATACTTTCTCTTCTGCTCTATTTATAGACCTTTCAAAGGCCTTCGACATGGTGAACCACAACTTACTCATTGAAACCCTGAAAGCCCATTCACTTGACTCACAATCAATTCTTTGGTTTAAATCCTACCTTGAAAACAGACAGCAGGCAGTCCTTTGGAATAATACTCTCTCTTCTTCCCTCCCTGTGAACATAGGAGTACCTCAAGGCTCTATTTTAGGTCCTCTTCTCTTCTCACTATTTATTAACAACCTACATACCAATATTCCACAAGCCACTTGCATCCAATATGCAGACGACTCAACATTAATTTGCACTGCCAAATCCATAAACTCTCTCCAACTCCAGACCCAAACAGTATTAAACAGTGTTGAAAAGTGGTTCATGCAATTCTTTCTGCACCCCAAAAAAAACAAAACTACTACTCTTTGCTCCTACCTCTAAGTCAACTTCGCCAAACTTCATAGTAACCTCCAACAATGGCACTAATATAGTCCCTGATACCACAACCCGCTTACTGGGAGTTACAATTGACAACACCCTTAGCTTTGACGACCATATTAACTCAACAATAAAAACTGTCAACAAAAAATTAGGATCACTCTATAGAATCAAACCCTTCCTCACCCCCCCAGCAAGACTTACTCTTGCTCAGACCCACCTTTCCTCTACCCTATTTTATGCTTCTCCAATTTATACTAATCTATCTAGAAATAACATTAATAAACTGTCCACCTGTTATAATAACATAGCTAGATTTGCTACCTGTTCCCCCTACAGAACTCACCACTGCCAAAACCTCAAACAACTGGGATGGCTTGACCTGCATAATAAGCTTCTCTATCAGCAACTTGCTATAACCCAAAAAATCCTCTATCACCCCAATAATACACCAATCCTCACTAATTTGATCACCCCCTACAAAAATCTCTCTACACTTCGCTCAGCAAACAAACTCCTGGTGTCTACTGTCAAATCAAACAACAAAGCAGGGGACTCGCTCTTCACCAACACAGTGGGAAAAAGTTGGAATCAACTTCCAACTGAACTTACCTCACTTGCTTCCACTCAACTATTCAAAAAGCATCTTAAAGAATATCTAAAGAACCACTGGCTTCGTCCCTGCTCCAACCCTGACTGATTACACCCAATATACAAACATTTACAACACAATTTGGTTCCTAATGCTCTTTCTACTATAGCATCCACCCCCAAATCTTACCTTCCCTCATCTTCTATAAAAAAAAAAAAAATTAAACACATCTACTTTCTTTAGGGTTTTTAACAAAGTATTTTTATCTCATGTCACTTTTACTGTATGTTACTAATTTATATTGTGAATATGTCTACTGTAATATTGCACATTTGTCTCTGTAACTGGTTGGAGCTTTTCTCCCCGGGCCTTTACTGAAAATGGACATATATCCAGTTAGACTTAGCCCGGTCAACAAATGTAAAATAAATAAATAAAATAAAATAAAATGTCATGAGGAAACCATGCTTCTCTTACCAGCAAAATCTTCTAAGAAGTCTGGTTTTTCTCTCCTCTTCTTAATTTGAATATGATAAGAATCTACAGATTAAAAAGATAAAGCTTGAATGAATTCAACACACTCTAGCATTTTACTTATTTTTTATCAATGACAAACATTCCTATGGTACAGAAAATGGGAAGTCAGTGTGATACAAACTAAAATAAATAAATACATGCCAACAAATAATATTTTCTAATGTACGGAGACACGCAGACCTCCTTAGAAACTCTTTACAAAGGACATTTGAGACCCTGCTCCTTCTGGAATCTGTAGACACTTGCACAAGTTAGATACATCAAAAAAGATTAAAAAAAATTGTTGATTTCACACCAGGGAAAATATAGTACTTTCAAGTCACGTAACCTACAGGACAAATTCTCAAATTCTCTAAAGCTAAATTTTGCATCGTCTCATGTGGCAGGAAAAGCAAAAGTTACAAACCCATTAAAGTTAAGGACTCAGTTTTTGCTTTGTGTTGCAGAAAGATAAAGCTGTGGTTACAACTCAGACAACCAGCAATCAAGTATTGGTCTGGATTACAGAGGAGCCAGCTGGAGTAGGTATTACTGAACAGTGACACCAAGTCACTCATGTGAGAGGGAAGGGGAATATGAGAGAGAGAGAGAGAGAGACAGAGAGCCAGAAGCCCAGCCCACAACATGACTAGCACCTTGTGACAGATATTCCCTGATGTGCCACAAAAGGGTGACACATCTAAGCCCTCAACTATACATTCACACAGAAGCTGCACCAGCTCAGGTACAGCAGCCTGCACTGCTCCTCAGTACTGTGGCAGCATTATAGACAGCAGACTGCAGAACAATCCCTTACACACTCTGTGGGGTTGGCATTGCTTGAGGACAGGAATCAGATTACATGCAGTTCTCCAGCCTGATGACAATTAGGGTACATCGTTAGACCCAAGCAGCCCTGGTCAGGAGGGGAGGGGGGGAGAAATCAGACCTTCAGAACACTACAGAAAAGGGATCCTCCTTCATTCCTTGAGAAAAATGAACCTCAGCATCAGTGAAACACCGTCAAGGCTGTCTGGATGACAGCCCCCACTAATCAGGTCTCTGACAGTCACTGGAAAAAAGCTGATGGCTGTTAAACAAGAAGGGAAAAATTACATGGGAATAAAAAAAATAACTCACCAATATCAATTGGAAGGTACGTATATTCAACTGGATCACTGCATTCCCTGTCTGCTATCCTTTTCAGAAATACTTCAACAGTCTCTGGGCTTGAGATGTTCAGATCCTTATATGGTGGTGTTTTGAAGACTATGGCTACCTGCCGATGGACATCTGTCTGAGAAAAATCAGCCTTTGCTTCCCAGTTGTCTTTTTTGAATATAACTGAAATATCCTCTGGAATTCAGACAAGTAAAACAAATTAAAAATTGTCCAATACTTCATAATGAAACATTCTACAGAAACATTTCCTAATTCACTCTCTTCCTCTGTAACCCACTACAAGCAAAACTGCCTATGGAAGATTCCTTGCGAATGCTCCCCATGTCAGGATCTAAGGTAATATTCTTACATTTTCTCTAACATTCAGCACTGCTGTCTTGCTTCAGTTCATTTCTCAGATGGGGGTACCTTCTGTGCAGAATGAGCATGCTCCCCTCCCCTACTTGCATTGGTTATTTCTGAGTGCTCTCAGTTTCCTCCCACATCACTCTGATCCTCCACAATGTGGGTGCATGTGCATGTTATACTTCTCTATTTTTTCTATGTATGCATACATATATATGTATGTATCCATTTATGTGTGTATATATACACACACACACACATATATATAATATACATTAAAAAAAATAATAATAATAGTCCTATGTATAATATTCCAAATGCTAAAATTGTACTGACTAGTATTTTTTACTTTGTATTGTATACTGTTTTACTGTTTCAATATATACTGCGATGGTGGTGCTGCATTAGCGTTGTCGCCTCACAGTAATACATTGTCCTGTTCGATTCTCAGCTAGAGCGTCTTCTGTGTGGAGACATGCATGAATGGGCGTACCTTTGTTGAAGGTTGTGCGTCAGGGCTGGCAACTTGGCGCGTAAAAATCTACTGCCAATCATTAGCGGACCGGAGTTCCGCTGTGGCGACCCCTAACCGGGAAAAGCCGAAAGACACAACAACAACAAAAATTGTATACTGTTTTAATCTGGAGATTTTCTCCCTGGGCCTTCACTGAAAATGGTTCCTGGCCCAGTAGGATTTTTCCCGGTTAACAAATGTAATAAATAAATAAAATTAGTTTATTTGCCTTCTGTGCATTGAATGCTGTGATATACTATGGGTTATACACTACTCTGAACTGATTTAAGTGGATGAATAAATGAATGCCTAGAATCACTTAAGACCTAGAATGCCCAAGGACTGCTGTAATCAGAGAGCCATCTTAAGATGTTAGAATTTCTTATTTTTGGGCTACACCAAATCAATAAATGTTAGGGCTAGCTCAAATACAACAGACATCTATCATGAGCCAGCATAAACAAACAAATGCTACAGCTGAAATATGTGATAGCCTTCAACCCCCACCTACCATTTTTTTGCATCGCAAACTCTCTCATATCCCAGTTACTTGACTGACTTCTAAACAATTTCAAATCTAAGCCACTAGTAGGGCAATGTACTGTACACTAACACATTCTGGTTCACCAGCTGTACATTGCTACTATAACTTTACTGCAACACTAATCTCATTTGACTGGAAACTCAACATGACACCGCAGTCTTAACGGTATGTGATGTTCTTTTCAGCAGATGTCGGATATCTTTTTATGGCTAATTAATCTGCCTGCACTCAAGAAACATTTCTTTATACTCTCTCTTGGTGTACAGTGGAAGATACATTTAAAAAAAATAAATTCTGAAACTATCACAGTCTTCATACTTGTACAACAGTGAAGTACTCCATAAAACAGGTAGTACAGCTGTGTAAGAACTTACCGTAACAGTAGATGTCCTACTGATCACTGTTGCAGTATTCCTAACACACTGATTATCACCACTGTCGTCCAGCTGGGGTACCAATGCTTTACCTTCCCAGTATCATACATGTGATGTGTGACCTAAGCTTGCAGGCATGGGGACACACAGAAGGATGTATGGGCATATTTCCTCAAACTATATCCAAGCCAGTGGTCTTAAAAACCCTGAGACAGAAACCTGGTCAGCTAGGAGTAGCATAATATGAAATGGTAAGAAAGCCCCCTCGGTCCTTTGGTGCTTTACGGAAAAAATTAAGTGTAGAGGGGAAGGAGGGAGTGAAGGAAAACTGCAACAGTGATCACTATGACATCGGAGGGTGTCTTATAAATACAAGGTGCAGGGTTTGAGTCTCTCAGGGGATAATTGGCTAGGCTTAAAGTGGCTCGCAAGGGCAGTTAGCTTAGTACTAACCTATGAACTATTATGGTAAGTTCTTACACAACTTTATTACACCCTGACTGAAATCACTGTTGAAATATTCTTAAAATATGGGTGATTCCCAGAGCTAAAGGAAAATCAAGGGTGGCTGGTTAAAATGCAGAACTGTACAAGAGGCCAGAAAGGACTAACTTAACAAAAGCAGCTCTGGACATTGGAAGGGCATCCATCCAGTAGTGTTTACTGAAAATGCACACAGATGACCAGGTGACAGTCTCCAGTACGGACCTGGTATCCACTCTTTTGTAGAAAGCTCCAGAGGGGCTGTTACTGTACTAGTAAAGTGAGCTGGAAAACATGAATCCAAGGACTTGCTATGTAGAGAATAACAAAATGAGATTGCCTTATTGATCCAGCTTGCAATGGTTTACTTGGATACCAGATGACCCAGTTTACAGTCCATGAAAGAAACAAAACAGTTGATCAGAATTTTGAATGGATTTTGTTTTGCCCAAACAGAATCTTAGCTGTCTGTGAATGTCCACAGAATGCAGTGTCCCCTCCAGTTCTGTTGGTTGGGAAAAAAAGGCAGGTAGGTTTATGGCCTAAATGAGACAGCACTCATTCACTACTTTAGGCATGCATGAATGATTAGCCTCGGGGTCACTCTGTCTTTGCGAAAAATAAGAAAGGGAAGAATGGCAATGACTGCTTGAAACTCTCAAATTTTCCTAATTGAGGTAAGTGCCAGAAATAGGATAGTTTTTCAGGAGCAGAATTTCGGGTTTGCTGATGTTTCCAGTTCAAAAGAAGGTAAGGTAGGCTTTCTCAGCAAAAAGCTGACACCCCAAGTAGGGTTCACGGGCTTTCTAGGTGGTCTAAAATGCAGGACCCCTTTAAGGAATAACTTGACCTCAGATCTGGACATAAGTTGGGGAGTGAGAGGTAAAGCCAGACCTGTATGTAAGACTTTACACAGATATTTCAGAATACAAGTACCTGTAATTGGTCGAGGTCCTGTCCATTCATTTGGCACCAAAAGAATCTCTTCCATTTGGTTTTGTAAGATTTTCAAGTGGTAGGTCTCTTGGCTTCTTGGAGAACCTTAACATCAACTTCAAAAAATGGTGCCTATAAGGAATTAGATCCTTATCATCCACAGAGTTAGGCTTAGGGATGACAGATTTGAGTGAAGCAGTTAACTCTTTCTATTGTGTGATGAGATCCACTTGCTGTGGTAGTTTGTAATACCTGCCCTTGGCTAGAAGAAAAGGAGGGAAACAATGCTGTCTTGGCAAAAAGGGAATCAATAGCAAGAGTTTTGTTTTTTCTTTTGTGTCTTTAGAAGAACTCTTGGAATGAGAGGTAATGGAGGGAAGGCATAGAGGTACTTCCCTGTCTAGTGAAAAGTGAAATAATCTGTCCTCCAAACTGAAGGGTAAGGGTCCCCGTTGCAAAATAGTGGAAGCTCTTGGTTAGCTTTTGAAGTACAAAGATCTATCTAAGGCGTCCCCCAACAGTGAAGAATATCCTCTAGAAAGCCTGTCTGTTCAGGGTCCATTCATGAGGGTCTGCCAAGGACCTGATTAAACAGTCTACCAACTCACTGCTCTGTGATTGGATGCATGTGACTGTGAGTGATATGTTTTTCTGGGTGGCAAGCTTCTAGGCTTTCTGTGCCAAGCTGCACAATTAGCAAGACTGATTCCTTCCTTGCTTATGTACCACATTACAGGTGTGTTGTCTGAACACTCACAGAGGACCTGATTTCCAGATAAGTGAAAAGACCTGAAGAGCTTGGATGAGGGCCCTCTATCTTCATGATAATGTGTTCCTTTAGTAGTGTTGGCTGCCCTGTACTCATCAGGTGCATGTCAAGCCCCCCAAGGCATCTGTGTGTATTTCCTAAATTGAGGCTGGTGGAATGAAGGGAAGCCCTGGGCCGAGCTTCACCTGATCCTTCCACCATAAAAGTTTGCATCTGAAAAAGGGTAAAAGGGGAATCCTTGTGCCCAGAGGTTGAGTGGCTGGGAACAAACTGTTTTCAAGTACCACTGGATTTTCTTCAAATGCAGTCTAGCTAAGGGGAGTGTTGGGACAGTAGCTGCAATGAACCCCAGGACCTCTTACAATCTCCCTGGCTGAGCACTGTCTGAGGGATGCAAGGTTGTGGTAGTAGTATGTAAGGCTCTGCACCTTCTCTTGAGGTAAGTAGGCCTGCATTCTTTTTGTGTCCTGCCTACAGCCCAGAAAAACTAGAACCTGAGATGAGTGCAAGGAGGATTTTTTGTAGCTGATCATGAACATCATCTGAGATAGGAGGAGGAGGGTGAACTGGAGATGCTATATGAGAATTTGTGGTGAAGCAGCTTAGATTAACAGGTCATCAAAAAAGGAAAAATCTGAATTCCCTGGGTTTGGCAAAAAGTGATCACTGGTGCCAAATACTTTGTGAAAACTCTTGGGGCTGTGGAAAGCCCAAAAGATAAAGCAGTAAACCGATAGGGAGATGACCCAGTTCAAAACCTGAGGAATCTCCTGCAAGAGGTCTGACTTGGTATATGAAGGTAGGCATCCTTTCGATCTAGAGATACTAGAGAAGCCAAGGCGGAATGAAAGGTAGCAGAGTGGGCAGTGAGAGCATTTTGAAATTTTGCACTTTTAAGGGGAGATCCACTATGGGTTTTACTATTAGGAAAAGTCTGGAGTAAAACTCCTTTCCCACAAATTCTTCAGGCAGTGGCTCTGTTGTGTTTGTGCTGACAGTTCCTGTAAAACGGGTGACAGCAGATGAATCTGATTGCGTAGAGGTGGGGTATGCCATTTAGAAGAGGAATAATGTATCCATGAAATGCTATAATTATTTTTATGATAGACAGTACTTATATGTCTGTGGTAATCTTTTGAAAGGTGGAGAAAGATTAGGGCAGCTTGAGGCATTCCTCTGCAGTTCATCTGGATATTTCTTTCTGGGAGCCTTCCTGTGTTTCTGGCTAGGCCTAGAGTCCCTTTTGACAAAATAGGTGTTTTTGGTTGGGTAACTTCTCTGATACCTAGGTACAGAGGTTAACTTAAGCTGTCTGCAGTACTTCATGGTTTTACCCTGTTCTTAAATGGCAATTTGGAGGCCAAACAAGAGATTCTTGTATAAAGGGGAACACACTATTTTTGTTTTCAAGTATTCAGGAATAAGCTGGTTACATAACCATGCATACCTATGGACTACAGAGCCTGTAGCAGCTGCTCTGGTTGAGACAGCATCATAACTACATCTAATGCTGCGTTTGGCCACTTGTGTAGTTTTAAGTATGACATTTGTTTTTCAGAATCAGTATCCTGCAAATCCACAGCTACCTTATTTAAATAATTTGAGAATGAATATCAAAGTGTTTGGTCATTTGGGTTTGGTCATTTAATTAATTAAATTAAATAGCCCTGAATGCAAAAGTAGAGAAGGTATATTTTTTCCTTACATTCTTGTCTGAAGGCAGGGCATTGGCCTTGGGAAGTTTAGAAGGCATATCAGATGAGAGTGAAACCACAGAATGGTCCACCATAGGATTTTTAAACATAACCCTAAGATAATCTGAGACTTTATAAAATCTGTCTGGTCTTTTGGGAGTCAGAGACTGAGTCAGGGCAGCAGAAGTGGATTGAAAAGTATCTTTAAAGAGCCTCAAGAACAGGAGGTACAGGGGAAGAGGCAGGGTTGCCCAATTTCCAAAAGGCTATAGTATACTTTCTGCACCTCTGACATCTGCCTACACTCTCACTCAAAATGCATCATATATAAGATAGTCTATCCAAAAGAAGCTTCTACTGGAGAAACGGGTGACATGGAGTCTTCATCATCAAAGGGACGACCAGAAAAGTGTACTTGAGACAACTAGGCTTGAGAATGGTCAGAAACAGAAGCCTCCTCATCTTCAGAGAAAGATAAATCCACTTCAATCTTTTGCGGGGGTGGGGGAGGGGGTTGATTGGAGAAAGGAGGCTTCAAAGCCAAAACAGCTTTCAACAAACCTTAGACAAATCCATTCATGCCTTCTCCCTAGATGGAGGAGGAAGTTGAGAAGAAGTAACATGTTTAGTTTTCTGATGCTTCTTTTTTGATGTGATGTTCACCTGCACTCAGCGTTAAGGACTCAGTTCCCCAATGCACCTCAATTAGTTTATCTGGGATCTCTTTCCAAAGTTGGATCTGAGAGATGCCCTCTGAGCCTCCGATATGAAGATTCACGTTCCACCTCTGTCTGCAGAATCCTCAGTCGTCAAGGCCTCAGATACCATACTGACCTCCAGCAGGGTCTCAGTAGAGGCATCTGGGGAGGAATCAGATGTACCCTGGGTTCTAAAACCTCAGTGGATATGTCAGAGTCAGAAAGCCTAGGACTTTTAAGCTTTTTCCTAAGCGGTGAAGGTACATCCAGTGAAGTGGAATCTGCCATCTTGAAGTCGTCCAAATGTTTGAGACACTGGGTCTCCACGAAACTATTAAGTGAGAACAAAAGGGACCACAAAGTATCAAGTACAAAAAATACCAGATGGAACAAGCTTTCTTGTTGTGTTCCACTCCTAAGCAAAAAAAAGAAGTTATGTACTTACCATAACGTTCCATGTGAGTTGTTCATCTCGCCTTCATTCTTACAGATGGGTTCGGAGCTGATCCTTGGTTCCAAGTCGGCCTATCTTCAGATAGCTCAAGGCCAAGCACCTATCCCATGATGCACCTAGAGTTACCTCAGATCTTGTTTGCTGCATATAATAATACCATATGTCATTCTATCACTCCATAAGACAAAGCTATTGAAGGGTTGAGCAACCAGGAAGAATCCAGCATCTCGGTCTTCGAAAAGCCCAGGAGGGGGTAGGAGGGTGGGAAGTAAGAATGAAGGTGAGATGAACAACTCATATGGAACGTTATGGTAAGTACATAAAGTACAGTTGTGTGCCTATCATAAATGTAGATGTTCGAGTGCATTCACTGTTGCAGTCATTACACTTGGATTATCCTGCTGGCAGGCAACCCGCAGTCAGCCCGAGTTCCAAAGTCTTTGTCAGCGTCGGTTGCTGTTGCCTCTTCCCTGACATCAGTGTGCCAGGGGTATAAAAGTTGCAACCGACGCTATTTTCTTCAGTTTTTCTTGCCCCAGATGTCAGGTGCCCCCAGGTAGGAAGGCTGAAAAGATAAAAATATGCCAAACAACCATGCATATACTACTATAAACATTTCCTTCATCTACAAGCAAATACACCACATAGGTTGTATACAGTTGAGAAGTACAGAATAGTCCCAGCAAAGAGGGGGTGGTGGGTGGGTAACCAGGACTGCAACAGTGAATACACTCGAACATCTACATTTATGGTAGGTACACAACTGTACTATGTTCATCGTGTTTCACTGTTGCAGTCATTACACTTGGGTAGAATCCCAAAGTAGAGGCTGGGTGGCTGGGTCTAGATTGGATTTGGCGAGGCTAACAAGCCCTGCAGAACTGCAGTGGCAAAGCCTGCTCTGGATATGGGGTAGAGGTAGGTGGTAGTGCTTGGTACAAGTGTGCACTGATCTCCAGGTTGCAGCTTCTAATATGTCTTTGGTTGGTACCCCTCTGAGGAAAGCTGCTGAAGTGGCTGCTGCTCTGGTAGAATGAGGCCTAATGCCCTTAGGCACAGATTTGCCATGTTGTGCATAACAGAAGTGGATGCAGTGTCCTGTCCATTTGGAAATTGTCTGCTTTGTAATAGGTTTTCCTTGTGATCCTGCAGCATATGCTACAAACAGTTGCTCAATTTTTCTGAAAGCTTTTGTTTTGTTCAAGTAAAATCGTAGCTGCCTGTGTATATCCAAAGCGTGCAAAAGTCTTTCCCCTTTATTCTGGGGATTTGGGTAGAAAGTAGGCAAATGAATGGTTTGGTTTAAGGCCACATTGGAGACCACTTTTGGCATGAATGTTGGGTTCATCCTTAGAGAAACCCTGTCCTGGTGAAAAATGAGGAAAGGTTCCACAGCCATCAATGCCTGTAACTCTGAGACTCTTCTTGCTGAAGTTATTGCTAGGAGCAGAGCAGTTTTCCATGGCAAGAATTTTAGATCAGCTGTGCTGGCTGGTTCAAATGGAGGCAGTGTTAATTTTTCTAAAACAAAATTGAGGTCCCAAGTAGGTACTGGTGCTCTCCTAGGGGGTCTTATATTCTCTTATATTCTTTGCCCCTCTGAGGTACTGTCGTAGTAGAGGATGTGAAAAAATGGGAGGATCCGTATTGTAATGTAATGAGCTGAAATGGCAGAGGCATGGAGTTTAATAGATGAAAAAGATAGGCCTTTGTCCAACATCTCAGTCAGGTATTGCAAAATCTAAGGTATATTAGGGACCAGTGGGTCGAGCTCTTGTGCCTGGTTCCAAGCACAGAATCTGTTCCATTTTTCTGCATAAGATTTCCTAGTGCTGGGTCTCCTGGCTTCCAAAATTACATCCATAACAGCTTTAGAGAGAGATGCAGTCTGAGTGGCTACATTATCTGCCATGCTGCCAGGTTTAAGGTTCTGAGTTGACTGTGCAGAATCTGATTGTTTTGCTGTGTCAGAAGATGAGGGATTTGAGGTAGAGGCCAAGGTGGGCCTTGGGACAAAGTCTTTAGGATTGGGTTCCAGTGCTGGCGTGGCCAGTCTGGTGCAATCAGGATCATTTTTGGCCTCTCTTGTCTGACTTTTAGAAGCACCTTGGTAAGAAGGGGCATCGGAGGGAAGGCATAGACTATCAGGTTTTTCCACCTGAAAGACAGAGCATCCACTTTCCATGCTTGAGAGTGATAAGTCCTTGTGCAATATTTCTGTATTTGGCAATTGTGAGGGGAGGCAAAAAGATCTATGTCTGGGCGTCCCCATTCCCTTGTTATCATGTTGAACACTTGTGGATTTAGCTTCCATTCGTGAGAATCCATGAGATTTTTGCTTAGTTCGTCTGCCAGTGTATTTTTTGTTCCTGGCAGGAATTGTGCTTGCAGCTGTACCTGGTAGGTCAGTGCTGTGTTCCACAAAGTCATGGCTTGTCTGCATAGGGGATAGGAATGTGTGCCCCCTTGCTTGTTTATGTACCACATAACTGTGGTATTGTCCGTCTTTATTAATAATTGTCCTGGATGTATTAGGTCCTTGAAGGCTGTCAGGGCATTCTGTACAGCTAGCATCTCTTTTCGATTGATGTGGAGATGCATTTGTTCCTTGGGCCACTTGCCCTGAATACATTTTCCTGCCATATGTGCTCCCCAGGCATAATCCTATGCATCCGTTGTTATTGTCTGCCTGGCTGTAGGTAAGGTGAAAGGCTGTCCCTTGTTGTGGTGACAGGCCTGGGACCACCATCGAAACTCCTGTTGTAGGCAGGGAATCAAGGTTATGATTGTCTCTAGGCTGTGACAATGCTGAGTCCAAACACTATTTAGATACCACTGTAGTTTCCTCATATGCAGTTTAGCATATGGAATTAGTAGATTGCAAGATGCCATGAAACCCAGGGCCTGCAGAATTTTTCTTGCAGGGAGCTGGGTCTTTGTTGCCATCATTGGAAAGTAATGAGCCAGTTGCCTTTTTTTGTCTGGCGTGAGATAAGCCATCTGGGCAGTTGTATTTAAGCTTGCACCCAGGAATATTATCTCTTATGAGGGCACTAGTTTTGATTTCTTTTCATTTACTGTGTACCCTAAGCAAATTAGCAATCTTTTTACAAACGCCAGGTGCTTTAGAAGAATGTCCTTGCTCTCTGCTTGAATAAGGCAGTTGTCCAAGTAAGGATATATTTGAATTCCTTTTTGTCTGCAAAATGCAATTACTGGTGCCAGGCATTTTGTGAAGACCCTGGGCGCAGTAGATAAGCCAAAGGGCAGTGCAGAGAATTGGTAATGCATTGAGCCTGCTATAAATCTGAGGTATCTTCTGCACGATTGTCTGATTGGGACTTGCAGGTATGCCTCCTTGAGATCCAAAGTAACTAGCCAAGCCTCCTTGCCCAGCATGGGCAGAAGTTGTTGTATTGTTAACATTTTGAATTTTGGAACATGCAGAAAAGTATTTAGGAGCGACAGGTCCAGTATTGGTCGCCAGGCTTTGTCTTTTCTGGGTACTAAGAAAAGTCGTGAGTAAAATCCTTGGCCCTGTTCTTCTTGTGGAACTTTTTGAATAGCTCCCATATCCATAAGAGCAGCAATCTGTTCTTATGCCTCTGCCCATTGGTTTTGTGGCAGGTTTGGCATACCTTTCAGTTTTGGAAGCGTGTGGAAGTGGAACCTGTACCCTTGAGAAACTATATTCAACACCCATTGGTCTTGGGTGATCATGTGCCAATTTTTTGAGAAAAGTGCTAACTTTCCCCCTAGGGGTGCTGTCAACTGGTAAGAGCTTGGCATTTGCAGAGGGAAGTCATTGTGACGATTTCCTATAAGGTTGTGATTTGTCTTCTCCTCCTTTGGGGGCTGAAGCACCCCATTGCTTAGGTCTGTAGGAGCCTTGGGGCTGAGATCTGCCTCTTGGGTGTCTGTATCTGCCCCTTTGTTGCCTGTCTGACACTGGAAAGGACCAATTTTTTGAAGACCAGTTTCTGCTAAATCTAGGTGGTTGAACCTGTAAGAAATCTTTCACAGTTTGCATTGACTTTGTTTTATCCTCCATTTTCTTTAACACTTCTTCTGCCTTAACACCAAACAAAGTATCATGCTGTACTGGAGCATCCAAATAATTTTACTTTAACATGGTCGGGTAAACTTTATTCTTTCAACCAAGCATGTCTTCGAATAACTGAGCCTGTAACTGCGTCTCTACAAAAAGCCTCTAATCAATCAAACCCACATTGCAGGGTATGCTTTCCCACTTGTTCAACTGCATGCAATAAATCCTGCATTTCTTTACTGTCAGGACTTTCTATATTTGTAACCATTTTTTGCTTTAACAATGACATGAGATACTGTTGATATTTAAGCATGTGAAACTGACAGTTTGAAGCTCTTACAGCTAAAGTAACAGAAGTGTAAACTTTTTTCCCCCATCTGTACAGAGCTCTGGAATCCCTATCTGAGGGGACAGGAATTTTAGCAGTGGAAGCTTTAACCCCTTTAGGACCCTGAGAAATTGTTTCTGGGTCTGCAGCGGGGTTTTTGTAAAGAAATTTATGAGAGTCAGGGACCCTGCAGTACCTGTCTGGCTTTACTGGTGCAGGGGGTAAAGAATCTGGAGACAGACTGGATTCAGAAAAAAACATCTACAATATCAAGCACAGGGGGGATAGCCAGGGGCCTGTGCTGAGGCAATAAAAGGAAATCTCTTAGCCTTTTCTTGGATTCTGAATAATACTGGCTCTCCCAATGGAAATGCTCCCTCATGGTGTGCAGGGTTTCCCCAAAAGAGTAATCCTCAGGCGGTGAGGCTGAAGGAATGGACTCTTCAGCATCAGAGTCCTCATAGGTAGGGAGAGAATAGCCCTGGTCAGAAGAAGAATCAGAGGAAATGGAAACCTGATCAGAGGAATCATAATCAGTGTCTTGCCTAGGCCTTTTGTCAGGAGGGGGATGGGAGCCCCTGATTAAAGTAATAAGGTCTTCAGCCATTTTAAGCATCTGTTTCTTTGGCATGGATGACTGTTCTGGAGAATGCTGCAATTGTTTCCTTGTCTTTAATGGTGTTTTTGACTTTGCCTTTGCTGCTGTAGTAGCTTTTAATTGTAAGCTGTGAAGGTCTGAAAACACCCTCAGAAGCTGGTGCCTGCTCAGCGGCTCTGGACCCATCTGAGGGTATTATCTCCGTAGGCCCAATACCTTGAGTTTCCACAGGCCTCGGTGTTTCCACGTGGCTGTCGGTTACGGCCTGTGGCTCTGAGGTAGCGGGTGTCAGGGGCTGCGAAAGCGCCTCACTGAGAATCGGCGAATGGCCTAGAAGAGGCTTCGTCATCGGTTTTGGACCTTGGATGCCTGTCTTTTTCTTTGTCTTTGCGTTTTTTATACATTCCGGTCGTCGGTTGTTCCGACGGCATTATGTCATTAAATCTTCGTCCAAAATAATGTAAAGCAAAATTAAACAGACGTTTAATAGTGCGTTTATTGAATCTAGCACAAAAACGACAACTAGTAACGTCATGGTCAGGGCCTAGGCAAGGAATGCAGTAAGAGTGAAAGTCCTTATGATATATTTGCTTCCCACAAGAAATACAATTAACTTTTACTGACATCGGTCTGGAGCAAGAAAAAGTTACCCCGACGGGGTACTTAGCTTTATTGAAGACTTCGGTTCTGAAATTCAATTTTGAAAATCACAGGAGTCGGACGACCGGCACTTGCGAACTGCTTTCGCTTCGGGCACCGCGCAGCAAGAAAGACTGGAGAAAATGGCGTTGGTTGCAACTTTTATACCCCTGGCGCACTGACGTCAGGGAAGAGGCGACAGCAACCGACGCCGGACCAAGTCTTTGGAACTCGGGTCGCCTGCCAGCATGATAACCCAAGTGTAATGACTGCAACAGTGAAACACAATGAACATCTTCTTTATGTGAAGTTGTTCTATCTCGCTGTTCATTCTTACAGATGGCACCATCTATCTCAGGTGGCTCATGGGAGTATTTTTCAGGACAGTAGACCAAAAGGAGGCCCTGTCAACTTTGTAATGAGTCATAAAGGTATGAGGTCTTGAAGTGGCTGCTGCACAAATGTTATCAACAGGAAGTCTGGCAGAAAAGGCAGAGGATGTAGACATTGCTCTGGTGGAATAAGCCTTCATTTTATGATGTAAGGGCATATTAGCAGCTGAATAAGCAAATGTGATACAATCAGATAACCACTTAGACAGAGTTGTTTTGGCAACTGGCATACCTTTCCTGGAGTCTGAAAAGGAGACAAAAAGCTGTTCAGATTTCCTAAAATCTTTTGTTCTATCCAAGTAAAATCTCAGTTGTCTATGAACATCAAGTTTGTGCAGCATATATTCTAAATTGTTGGAGTGATTGGGGAAGAAAAAGTACAGTTTTGTATCTACCATAAATGTAGATGTTAGAGTGTACACCCTGCTGCAGTCATCACACTTGGGTTATCCTGTCGTCAGGCGGTCCCGCAGTCAGCCGGAATTCCAAAGTCTTGGTCCGGCGTCGGTTGCTGTCGCTTCTTCCTTGACATCAGTGCACCAAGGTTATATATATTGCATCCGACGCCATTTTCTTCAGTTTTTCTTGCCCCAGATGTCAGGTGCCCCCAAAAAGGTGGTCAGTAATTAGTACCAAATTAAGAAATTTTTGCACAAACAAAAAATCCCTCCAGCTATATGCAAATACATCAGGAAGGTAATGTAGAGATTTAGCCAGATAGATCAGAGGGGATGGAGGGAGGGTAACCTGGACTGCCGCAGGGTGTACACTCGAACATCTACATTTATGGTAGGTACAAAACTGTACTATGTTCATCGTGTTACCCTGCTGCAGTCATCACACTATGGTAGAATCCCAAAGCTAAGGATGCGTGCAGGAGTCAGAGAGGGTTAGAGGAGGCTAGAAGGCCCTGCAGAACTGCAGTGGCGAAGCCAGCTCTAGTCTTAGAGTAAAGTGGTAAGTGATAGTGTTTGGTAAAGGTGTGTACTGAACTCCAAGTTGCAGCTTCCAAAATCTCCTTGGTTGGAACCCCCCTGAGAAAGGCTGTAGATGTAGCTGTTGCCCTGGTAGAGTGGGGCTTAATGGTAGCAGGAACTGGTTTTCCATGATGGGTATAGCAAAAACGAATGCAATGTCCTATCCATTTGGAAATGGTTTGTTTTGATATAGCCTTCCCTTGTGAAGCTGTAGCATAGGATACAAAGAGCTGGTCAGATTTTCTGAAAACCTTAGTTTTATCCAAGTAGTAATGAAGTTGCCTGTGAATGTCCAAGGAATGCATGAGTCTTTCTCCTTTGTTCTGTGGATTTGGGAAGAAGGCGGGTAAGTGGATGGTTTGATTTAAAGCCACACTGGAAACCACCTTAGGCATGAAGGAAGGATTAGTTCGTACAGAAACTCTGTCTTGATGGAAAATGAGGAAAGGTTCCACTGCCATTAGTGCCTGCAGCTCTGAGACTCTTCTAGCTGAAGTTATTGCTAGCAGCAGGGCAGTCTTCCATGATAGAAACTGTAGATCTGCAGAGAAAGCTGGTTCAAAGGGAGGTAGCGTAAGTTTTTCCGCAACAAAATTGAGGTCCCATGTTGGTGTAGGTGCTCTCCTGGGGGGCCTAATGTTTTTTGCCCCTCTGAGGAACTGCCTTAGAAGTGGATGTGAAAATAAGGATGGATCCGTGTTGTAGTGGGCTGAAATAGCTGATGCATGGATTTTAATGTCAGAAAAAGAAAGTCCTTTGTGCAACATCTCAGTTAAATACTGTAGAATCTGAGGCATGTGAGGCTGAAGTGTGTTTTGGCCTTTAGCTTGGTTCCAGGCGCAAAACCTTTTCCATTTGTCCGAGTAGGCCTTTCTGGTGCTGGGCCTCCTAGCTTCCAGAATAACATCCATAACTGCTTGGGAAAGAGGAGCTGGCTGGATGCTTAGATGATTTGCCATGCAGTCAGATTTAAGGTTTTGAGCTGGCTGTAAAGAATCTGATTGTTTGGCAATTTGTGGTAAAATCCAAGGTGGGCCCTGGGCCATATTCCTCAATAGTGGGTACCAGTGCTGGCGTGGCCAGTCTGGGGCTATGAGTATCAGTCGTGGTCTCTCCTTTCTGACTTTCAGAAGCACCTTTGTGAGGAGAGGCAATGGAGGGAAGGCCTATACTGTCAGGTTTTTCCAACTGAATTTTCCAAGCTTGATGGTGAAAGTGTCCTTGTACAAAATTTTGTCAGCTGATAGTTTTGAGGACTGGCAAACAGGTCTATGTCTGGAAGGCCCCATTTTTGAGTTATCATTGCAAATACTTGTGGATCCAGCTTCCACTCGTGGGGATCCATGATGTTTCTGCTGAGGTCGTCTGCCAATGTGTTCTTTTTTTCCTGGCAGGAATTGAGCTTGTGACTGAACTTGGTAAGCCAGAGCTGTGTTCCACAAGGTCATTGCTTGCCTGCATAGAGGGTAGGAGTGTGTACCCCCTTGTTTGTTTATGTATCACATTACTGTGGTGTTGTCCGTCCTTATTGTAAGTTGTCCTGGATGCAATAGATTCTTGAAGGCTGTCAGAGCATTCTGTACAGCTAGCATCTCTTTTTGATTGATGTGCAGATTCCTTTGATCTGTAGTCCATACGCCTAGAACGCACTGTCCTGCCATGTGTGCCCCCCAGGCGTAGTCCGATGCATCTGTTGTCATAGTTTGCCTGGCTGGGGGCAAGGTGAAAGGCTGACCCCTGTTGAGGTGACATGCCTGTGACCACCATAGAAACTCCTGTTGTAGGCAGGGAATAAGAGATATCATTGTGTCCAAGCCGTGGCTGTATTGAGACCATACACTTTTTAGGTACTACTGTAATTTCCTCATATGCAGTTTTGCAAATGGTATTAGTAGTACGCAAGATGCCATGAAGCCCAAGGCCTGCAGAATTTTTCTTGCAGGTAGCTGGGTCTTTGTTGCCATTGTTTTGAGATATTGAGTCAGTTGTAGTTGCTTGTCTGGCGTCAGGATAAGCCTTCTGGGCCGTTGTATTCAAGCTGGCACCCAGGAATGTCATATTTTGTGAGGGTACTAGTTTTGATTTATTTTCGTTTACTGTGTACCCCAGGCAACTTAGAAGATGTTTTACAAAAGCCAGATGTTGTAAGAGAATGTCCTTGCTTTCTGCTTGGATGAGGCAGTCGTCCAGGTATGGGTATATTTGAATTCCTCTTTGTCTGCGGTATGCAATTACTGGTGCCAGGCATTTTGTGAAAACCCTGGGCGCAGTAGATAAGCCAAAGGGCAGTGCATAGAATTGGTAATGGGTTGAACCTGCAATGAAACGGAGGTATCTTCTGCAACTTTGTCTGATAGGGACATGCAGTATGCCTCCTTGAGGTCCAACATTACTAGCCATGCTTTCTTGCCCAACATGGGAAGAAGCTGCTGTAGTGTTAGCATCTTGAATTTGGGTACTTGTAAGAAGGTGTTTAGAATTGAAAGGTCCAGAATTGGTCTCCAGGCATTGTCCTTTCTGGGGACTAAAAAGAGTCGAGTAAAATCCTTGACCTTGCTCTCGAGTAGGTACCAGTTGAATGGCTCATGTCCATGAGAGCTGTAATTTGTTTTTGTGCCTCTGCTCATTGATTTTGTGGCAGGTTTGGCATTCCTCTTTTCAATGGCAAGGTGTGAAAATGGAATCTGTATCCTCGTGAAATTATGTCCAGGACCCATTTGTCCTTTGTGACAATGTGTCAGTTGTATGAAAAAAGTGCGAGTTTTCCTCCTAAGGGGGCTGCCAAGAGAGTGTTGCTTGGCCAGATGAGGTGCAAGTCATTGAGTTTACCTTCTGGAAGTTTGGGACCTGTCTTCTCCTCCCTTCTGTGTTGCATTGCCCCATTGTCAAGGTTTGTATTGGGCTTGTGGTTGTCCTCTGCCTCTTGGACGTCTGTATTTACCCCCCTGTGGTCTGTCAGTAGCTGGAAAGGACCAATTTTTTGTTGGCAAATTTCTGCTGAAGCGAGGAGGCTGTACCTGTAGAAAATCTTTGACTGTATGCATAGATTTTGCCTTATCCTCCATTTTCTTTAAGACTTGTTCTGCTTTAACTCCAAAAAGAACATCCTGCTGTAAGGGAGCATCTAGAAGCTTTGCTTTAACATGATCAGGCAGAGTTTGTTCCTTTAACCAAGCATGCCTACGTATAACAGACCCAGTGACAGCTGCTCTGCAGGAAGCCTCCAAAGAATCAAACCCACATTGTAAAGTATGTTTGCCCTCCTGTTCAGTTGCATGCAACAGATCCTGCATTTCTTTCAATTCAGACTGTTGAGGGAGTGTGCTCATTTTCTGTTTTAACTGAGACATTAGAAATTGCTGATATTTTAGCATGTGAAATTGGCAATTTAGTGCCCTTATAGCTAGAGTGGCTGAGGTGTAAACCTTTTCCCCCACCTGTCTAGTGCTCTGGAGTCCCTTTCAGAGGGTACAGGATTTTTTGCCATGGAAGCCTTAGCCCCTTTGGGACCCTGGGAGATAGTCTCTGGATCAGCAACAGGGCTTTTATAAAGGAATTTGTGGGAATCAGGCACTCTATAGTATCTGTCAGGTTTGGCTGGAACAGGAGGCAGAGAATCTGGGTTCAAACTGGATTCTAAGTAAACATCATCCACAATGTCTAAAACTGGGGGGATGGCAAGTGGTCTGTGCTGGGGGAGTAAAAGAAGCTCTCTGAGCCTTTTCTTTGAGTCAGAGTAGTCCTGACCTTCCCAGTGAAAATGTTCCCTCATAGTGTGTAAAGTTTCCTCAAAGGAGTAGTCTTCAGGAGGAGACGCTGAGGGAATAGAATCCTCAGCATCAGAATCTTCATAAGGGGAGAAGGAGTAATCTTGGTCCTCAAAGGAGCGTGAGGAAATAGACACTTGATCAGAGGAGGCATAATCTTCCTCTTGTCTAGGTCTTTTGTCGGGTGGGGGTTAGGAACCCCTGATTAAAGAGATCAAATCTTCAGCCATTTTGAGCATCTGTTTCTTAGGCATGGGGCCTTGAACTGGAGACTGAAGTGCAGTCTTTTTAGGTTTAATAGAAGTCTTAAGCTTAGGATAAGTTTCTATGGTGAGCGTCGTCGGTCTGAAAACGCCTTCAGAAACCGAAGGTGTTTCTGCAGCTCCGACATCTCTTTCTGTAGTGTCGTCAGTAGGGGCTAAACAAAATGGCTGCGTAGGCCTAGCACTCTCCGCCAAAGGCTCCGAAGCGGTCTCGGGTTCCAGATCTGCGGTAGTCAGGGGCTGCGTCGGAGCCTCGCTGAAGACCGGTGAACCGGAGACCTGTCCAGCCGAGGCCTCGGAGTCTGGCTTGGGCCTAGGCTGCCTGTCCTTATCCTTGTGTTTTTTGTGCACGCCGGTAGTCGGTTGCTCAGACGGCATTGTGTAGTTAAATTTTCTAACGAAGTAGTGTCGTGCAAAATCAAAGCGTCTTTTTATAGTATGCTTATTAAACCTAGCACAAAAACGACAACCAGTGACGTCGTGGTCTGGGCCTAAGCAAGGTATGCAGTAAGAATGAAAATCCTTATGAGGTATTTGCTTCCCACAAGAAATACAATTGTTAACTTTTTCTGACATCAGTCTGAGGCAAGAAAAGCTTCCCCAATGGGGTACTTAGCTTTATTGAAGACTTTGGATCTGAAATTCTACTTCGAAAATCTCAGGTGTCGGCCGACCGGCACTTGCGAACTGCTTCTGCTTCGGGCACCGCGCGGCAAGAAAGACTGGAGAAAATGGCGTTGGATGCAATATATATACCCCTGACGCACTGACGTCAGGGAAGAAGCGACAGCAACCGATGCCGGACCAAGACTTTGGAATTCCGGCCGACTGCGGGACCGCCTGACGACAGGATAACCCAAGTGTGATGACTGCAGCAGGGTAACACGATGAACATCTGGCAAATCAATAATTTGATTAAGATTAGTGTCAGTGCAAACTTTAGGCAAAAAAGAGGGATTAGTACAAAGTGAGACTCTGTCAGCATGGAAAATCTAATAAGGAGGCTTAATGGACAAGGTTGAAGCTCTGACACTCTGCGGGCATAAGTGATAGCTACTAAAAAGATTGTCTTCCATGACAAAAATTTGAGGTCACATGAGAAAGCTGGTTCGAATGGAGGAAGAATAATGCGAGAAAGCATAACATTTAGATTCCATGGGGTATAGGGAGATTTTGCAGGTGGTCTGAGATGAAAGGTCCCTTTGTGAAAGGCATTAGATAGTTTGTGTGACATAATGTTCAACCCTTCAAATCCAAAGTGAAAATTAGAAATGGTAGCAAGCTGAACACGGATTGTTGCTGCTGCAGCTCCTTTGCTGAAGATCATGGTCAAGAACTCTAGTATAGAGGCCATAGGGGCTATATGGGGATCAGTGTTGTTTTGAGAGACCCATACAGAACATTTTTTCCATCTGCTAAGGTATAACTTCCTCGTAGAGGATTTATGAGAGGATATGAGAATTTGTTTCATTTCATTAGAAAGGTTATGGAAGCTGGCTATGACGGGAAGTGGAGCAGCCAAGCTGCCAGTTTTGGGGACTGAAGACATGGATGAAGTTCCCCCGAGTGTGTCAGAAGGTCTGGAAATGGGTCCAAAATCCAAGGGTCCTCCAAAAGATGAAGTCGAAGGAAGGGGAACCAAATCTGCCGAGGCCAATGAGGGGCTATTAGAATTGATGGTCCTTCCCCACGGCTTTTGCTTTCTGTAGTACCTTGGGTATCAACGGGATTGGTGGGAATGCATATAGGAGACCCGGAGGCCAATCATGTACGAGTGCATCCCTTGGGGCTTCTACCGGAGGGGGAATCAGGGCAAAGTAGCTTCTGCATTTTGCATTCATGTAGCTGGCGAAAAGGTCGCAGCAAGGCTGGCCCCAACTGTGGAATATCCAATCCGCTATTTCTTTCTTGAGGGACCACTCGCGAGGCAACAAAATTGCTTTGCTCAGCTTGTCTGCTATCACGTTGGATTTCCCCGGGATGTGCGTTGCTAACAGAAAGAGCTGGGTGGATATTGCCCATTGCCATACTCTTAGGGCCTCGCGACAAAGGGGGTAGGACCTGGTTCCTCCTTGTTTTGTTCAAGTACCAGACCACTGACATGTTGTCTGTCTGAATCGCAACTGTACCCAGAGGAAGAGAGTCCTGGAAGTACTGCAACGCTAAAAGCACTGCCCTCATCTCTAGGACATTGATATACAAATGTGTCTCTTGATCGGTCCATGTGCCTTGGGCTGGTCTTCCCTTTTTGGGGGGGGGGGGGTTCTGGCAAATCACTAGGGATTAAAGGCAGCAAAGAATGCCAGTCTGACAGACAGAGCTTCATACACCGTACTGTTCAGAACATGAATACTGATGCCAAAACCTGTTCTACAATCTTTTTAAGTGAAAAAGAGCAGTATTTAAAACTCTCTCTGATTTTGATCATTTGTCCCTCCACTGTTTTTTGATTTGTCCAGAATCCTTAAGCAAAGAAGATGCAGCTGGTAGTACATGCAGCCGATAAAGCTCCAAGCACTACAAGGAAGTATGCATGGCTCACCAATCACAACCTTCTACGTTTTCTTGACATGCATGCCTAACTTCACCTCTTGAGCTTTGGTCAAAGTGAAATTCTTGATATCCATGTCTTGAACACATAAGGTTATGATTGCAGACCCAAACATAAACCTTTATGAGATAAAGTGCTTAGCTTGTCATGTGATAACACTTTTGTGTCTTAACATCTCCGCCTTTTTATACCTTGTGGAGGTCAGACCACATATATTATGTGTGTCTCTTATGTATTAATCCTTATGATATGCCATGGTGACAGAGTGATAAACCATCCAAAAAATTAAAGAAGTATATTTACTTTCAAGAGTCTCTGTTTGCAATTACAGAAGTATAATTCTCAAGAGAAATACAGCTCAAATGCACTCTACATAAGTGTTTTTCATTAGCAGAAAATTTGCCTGAAGACTGTAACAATGGATCCAGAAATTCTGCTACTCACTGCAAATGGATTAGCTAAAAAGTCTAAATAGAACCAGTATACAACATTCCTGCATATTTCTTGGAAAGAAGTCGAAAAGGAATTTTAACTTTTCTTAAAGAAAACAAAGGCAAATCTAGCAGCACTTTAACAACTTCAAGCTACTTTCAGCATAGAAAGAATCTGCCATTCATTATGCATTCATTCTTTACAACAGCATGAGATCCCGCACAGACTACAGATGAATGTTACTGACTGGAGAACTGATCCAGTGACTGAATTTGGTGAGCTGCATGATTCCCTAGTAAGAGATGGAATAATTTGCTGTACAAAAGATAATGAATCAAGGAGTACACTATCAAGAAAATCAGAAATTACTTTAGCAAACCCTGTGGATGTGTGCATAGTAGGTGAAATTATTAGTACAAATTTAAAGCATCAAAAGATGAAAATGAGTATAAAATAAAAACTGAGTAATAGAGAGCAGAACTGAGGAATAAAGGCATGGTGTGTTGAAAAGGAAATGATGTTTAAAAAAGAGCTACATGGCACTGCATTGCACTGCAACAAAGATGGAATAAAGAAAAAAGCTTTTCATGCAACAGAAATTCAAGCTTGCTGTAGACAGATATGGGCACAAGAGAAACAATGGTTTTGTATTAAATAATCAAGGCTGCAGAATCTGTGCTAAAAAGGACATTTCTCTAAAATGTTTAAACACAAAAACAAGTAAGCTCAAAAAATGAACCATATGAACTAACATTCAAGACAAAGTAAAAAGATTTGACACAGTGGAATCCTACAATTTATCTGAAATAAGAGTGTATGGCACACATGCAAAGAAATAACTTGAGAATTACTGGGCAAAATATAGAATTTAAACCAGACAGAGATGCACAGTCTTGTCAGAAAGCACTTTTAAACAGTTATGACTAGCTTAAGAGAAAGCTCTGTGTACACCTTTAACCTAGTTTACTGGTACTGCTAAGTCAGAAATTACTGATATGTCAATACAAATATCTGAATGAAATACTTTTTTAAATAATTGCACTAAAAGAAGTGAATGCTGTTGGGTTGTGCAAAGAAAAACTATGTTAAAACATGTTTACACAGTAAGAATGAAGATAGCATATGTTAAAAATCAGTGTCTTGCAGAAATGTTATTACTTCACAATGCTAGAGCAATGACATACTGCAGAACTACTTTGATTTGCCTACCAGGACAGTATCACAAACAAATAAAACCTAGTATAACACCAGTGATTCATGTTCCCAGAAAAGTACATTCAGCTCGCATAAATAAACACAATCAGGAAAGTACAGCTATGTAAAAACTTAACATAACAGTAGATGTCCTTCTGATCAGTGCTGAAGTATTACAAACTGTTGGGTTATCTTGCCAAATAACCTGAACATCTGGCTGGGGTACCAAACACAAAACCTTCCACAGAGCCATACATATGATGCATGACATAAGCCTGTAAGGTTACATTAGTGAATATGTCAGCATGAAATCTTCAGATAATCTTAAAAGCCAGGTGACCTGGAGATACCCAGGAAAGTTAATAATACAGACAAAGGTCAACTAAGATGAGGAAAGGTAGAAAATGGCTCCCTCTCAGCCCACAAGGAAATAGAGGGACAACACAGAGGAACAAAAGTGGGAATGGTAGGGTGGATAAAGAAATACTGCACCAGCAATCATCAGGATATCTACTGCTACAAAGTTATTACACAACTGTACCGCGTCTTTCCTTAGATAACTGTTGCAGTACCCCAAACTTTTGGGTGATTCTCAAACCTTGGTACGTAGAAACGTTGGATGGATCAGGTAAGGGGAACAGTTTTAATCCAGAGGGAACAGATCTGGCAAAGGAGGCTTGGGATCTTGAAAAGGCATCTACCCTATAGCGTTTAGAGGAAAGTATGTAGAGAAAATCAAGTTGCTTCTTCTAGAACGCCTCTAGAATCAATTCCTTGGTAAAAAGCTTCAGATGAGGCAACTGCACTACTGGAATGGGCTTTAACTGGAGAAGACAAGGATTTACCATTCTGTATGTAGCAAAAGGAGATGGATTTAGAAAACCAGTTAGCAATAGTTAGTTTAAAGACAGGGATGCCCAATTTGGCTTCCTGGAAAGAAACAAGCAGCTGGTTAGTTTTACAAATGTCCTAGGTCTTATCCAAGTAAAATCTCAACTAACTGTACACATCCAAAGAATGAATGATTTGTTCTTTGTTTTGAGGGTTAGAGAAGAAGGTGGGAAGATTAATGGCCAGGCTGAAGGACAACTTATCGATGACCTTAGGCATAAATGAAGGTTTGACCCTAGCAGAAACCTGGTCCCTATGAAATATATGGAAAGGAGGGGAAGCGATAATAACTTGTAGTTCAGAGACTCCCTAGAAGTCATAAGGACCACTAGAAGGATGATTTTCAATGTACAAAATTTTAGAGAGCCGGAAGCGACTGTTCAAAAGGTGTCAGAGTAAGTTCCTCTAAGACAAAATTTAGGTCCCACTAAAGAGAATAGCTTTCCTAGGTAGATTCAAATAATGGACACCCCCCACAAGTGAAGGGTCTATGGAAAAGCATGCAGACATGTGTGCCTTAACAGAGACGTAGACTAGAGAAGCTCTTAATAGCTCACACAAGTAACAGTAATAGGGAACTGCAGCTTGATTAGGGTTCTGCTTGTTACCATGACACCAGGCAGAAAATAGTTTCCATTTGGATATATACGATTTTCTAGTGCCAGGTTTCTTTGCCACCTGAAGAATCTGTAAGCATTTCCTCAGAAAATTGGGATCAGAATCCAATCATGCACATTGTCAGGCTGGCAGACAAGAGGAGGGCATGATGTAGAGATCCCTTGTGCTGCATGAGCAAGTCTACTCGGTAGTGTATGGATGGAATTGATAGAATAAGTAAAAGAAAGAATAAGAAGTTTAAAGGTACAGGATATGACATGGGATGAAGCAACAGCCACAGAGACTGAAACAACGTTAAGAAAACCTCAAACTGGAAAATCCCAGGCCCAGATGCAGTACCTAACTTCTGGTTAAAACTATTAACATCTTTGCATGAATATTTAGCCATGAGTAACAACTATTTATATGTGCACCCTGAACAGACACCAACCTGGCTAACAGGAAAAAAATGCACCTACTTAAAAGTGAACCTGCAAGCTACTCTAAAAGTTACAGACCAATAACTTGCCTTCTGACAATGTATAAACTACACACTGGAATTGATGCTGACAGAGTTTATAGTCATTTAGAAGAAAACTTAATTATGGCAATAGAACAAAAGGGCAATAAAAGAAAGTCATAAGGAACAAAGGATCATTTGCTGTTAAATAAAGTAATAGTGGAGAACTGTAAAAAGGGGAAGAATCTAAGTATGGCATGAACTGACTACAAAAAAACATCTGATTGTATCCCACATTCATGGATAAGAGAGTGCTTAAAATGTGTAAGATGCTCCCTACACTGATCCGACTACATTACATTGACCATGAAACAGTGGCAGACCACTCTGAAATTAAGCCACAATAAGGGACAAATTATTATTCCAGGGATAAAAATTCAGAGGGGGATATTCCAGGGTGACTCTCTGACACCGCTGCTATTCTGCCTTGCCCTTAACCCATTAAGACGTCTACTTAACAGCTTAGGCCATGACTATAATTTGACTCCTAGAAAACAACAAAGTGTAAAGTCTTATCTTCTCTTTGTCGATGATTTAAAACTGTATAGCTCATCAGATGAGAAACTGAGCGCACAACTGCAAGTTGTCAAAACATTTTTAGATGATATACGAATGTCATTTGGTCTCGATAAATGTGCAAAAGCAACCTTTAAAGCAGGAAAACTGCAGCACCAAGAAAACATTCGTTTGGGACAAGAATGTGATATAAGAACTTGAGCAAGAGGGAGCGTATAAATATTTGGAAATTGATGAAGGATCAACAACAAAACAAGAACAAATGCAGATAAAACTTAGTAAGGAATAATTTAGAAGACTTAAATTAATCCTGCAAACAGCGATGACATCTAGGAACAAAATCCAAGCTATAAAGGAATTTGCTTTTCCTGTCCTAACTTAGCTTTGGAGTGACTGAGTGGCCCCAAAACGTGTTGGACAGATTAGACAGGAAAACAATAGGATGCTTCATCCTCACCAAATGATTTATAAAAATCAGTGCATACCAAGATTATATATCTGACGTTCCGAAGGAGGTATGGGCCTCCTTGAAATTGATTACATGTACAGATCTGCAATTGTGGGACTGCACACATACCTGCTGACTTCACAAGACACAAATGTAATGAAAGTTTTGAAACATGAGGAGAATAAATCTAATGATGTCCCTGCATAGTCTAGCAGAAGCAAATTGGTGTCAAGAAGGAATGGAAATCAAACCAGTAGTAGTTAAAAATCAGGCAGCAATTGAATATGCCAAAAAACAAAAAGAATATAACGTGAAGGACTGGATGAGGAGGCAAGAAATGTGGAAAATGCATAAGTATAGTTGCAAGTATAGAAAACTTCTGGAAGAACCTCATGTTGATCAGATAGAATGCAGGAATGGTTAAGGAGAGGCAAATTCAAACCAAGAAATTTAAGGTTAATATTGGCGGCCCAAGACTGTGGGCTATGTACATGTTGGTTAAAGTTCATTGAACATGTGGAAGAAACAGACAAATGTAGGTTTTGTAAAACAGAATTGGAAACGGATGTACACCTCATTGCTGGTTGTGGCATACTAATGCCAAAAGGACTGTATACCTAAAGGCTTAATAATGTGGCAAGACCATTGCACTGAGGATTGTGCAAACATTAAGGTACTAAAGTGGCAGAAAAACACTGGAAACATGAACCACAAAGCATCACAGAAAATGATGAAGTGTACATCACATGGGATCATCCATGACTAACAGTTCAAAAGATAGGTGCGAGAAAACCGGATATAGTGGTCCATGAAAAGAAGACAAAAGTAGCATTGATCATTGAAATTGCCACACCCACTGACTACAGTGTCTTGCATAAAGAAAGACACAAAGACATAAAATGTCAGGATTTGCAGTCAGAAATGTGAGCAATGTGTAAGAAACATATCCAATTGTAGTAGCAGCAACAGGTCTTGCAAAAAAGAATCTACAATCGTATTTAGATATGTTACAACAACAACCAATACATGTAATTCCATACAAATTGTGGGAGGAGTCATTACTGGGCACATTGCGGGTGCTGCAAAGAGCACTTCTGACTGACATCAAAGACTGAAACAATACTAATTTCATTAACTTTAATCATACTTTGACTTAGGAATGAGGCCCATTTCCCATCATGGCATTAGAAACCCAAAAGATTTGGAGAAATTAAACAATAATGTAACTTGTGGTAATATCCCCCGACTAGATGATGGAGAAGGGAGTACCAATGCTGCCTGTGTCAAAAGAGAGTCATTAGCAGTTTTTTGTCTCTTCCCTCTGGATCTTTAACAAGACTTTTGGGAATAGGGGCAGAGAGGTAAGACATTAAGGAACCTCCCTTGCTAGGGTAAGGGGACACTGCATCCATCCACTAGGCCTGATGGCAAGGAGTCCTACAGCAAAACAGCCGTAGCTGCTTGTTGTGAAAGGAGAACCAGGTATTTCTTAGGAATAACCCCACTTGTGGACTGCATCTAGGAACACTTCCCTGTTCAACATCCACTTGTAAGGAAGCACCTTGAATATTGGATATGCTTAGAAATTTTAACAGGACATTGTCTTGAGAGGGAATACCAGGAAAGCCTGAGGAAGAATGTAATGGAGGAGTCTGCAGAAACAGCATTTTGAATGAGGTCATCTTCAGAAAAGTGTTGAGATGGGACACATCTAGAATGCGCCTCCGTTCCCCTTATTTTCTGCGCACAAGAAAAAGTCTGGAATAAAAGCTACACATTGTGAGAGTATAGGCTATATTGTACCTTGCTTGTGAAAAGCCTGCAGGATAGGAGTCAAGAGATCTACCTGGTTGGGAGGAGTGGTGGGATTCCACTGAATAGTGGAATCATCCTCCAAATCATTCTTTAGTGATGTTGGATAATGGAAAGGACCCATTTGTCTGAAGTTACGAGCTACCAAGCAGAAAGGGATGAGGTCAGTATTTCCAACAGAGGCAGAAATGGACTGATGGGGAGGAGAAAGGAGGAGGCAAGAAATGGTCAGGCTGATTTATCTGGAAAAGAAGGTTTCCCAGTTTTGGAGTCTTTGGCCAGTTAATCCTGAAACCTCTTTCTAGGCAATTCCTGCACTTCTCTGCAGACCTAGGGTCCTTGTAATACAAAATAGTGGACTTAGCCGGTTAGTTTCTCTGATACCTGGGAACAAAGTGGCCAAATAAGACTTTTGCTTTAATATCCTTGGGAAGTGAGAAGGAACAAAGCCATGTTCATCTTTTGATGACCAATCCAGTAGCAACTGTGCTGGAAGAAGCTCCCAATGTATCATAACTGTATGAATACTATGCCTTGCTACCAGAGTAGCTTGAGCCATCACAGAAATATGTTTAATATCAGACACTTCCAGAGAAGACATAGTTTTACTCACTTCACTCAGAATAGACAGAAAATAATTGACCATCTAACTTTGTTAATTCCCAGCTTTGAAGGACAGAGGGGAACAGGTGTAACACCTTCTTTCCATATCTCTCCACTGCCATACTATCTTTGTCAGAGGACGGGGCATTAGCAGCAAGCATGTAAATGTTTAGATGATTTGTGTGTGGAAATAGAAAAAGCAGAAGGGTCTGCTAATGGGTTTCCATATAAGAATTTTAGTTTTTCAGGTTCTTTATCAGGTCTCTTAGACCCTAGGGGATGAAAGTCAGGTACAAATGAAGTGGATGCAAAAGCATCACAAAAGTCTCCAAGACTGGAGGGACAGGTGCAGGTGTAGGGCTGCCAACCTCAAGTAAACTTTAACATCTTTTCTGTGCATTAGATATTTGTCTAGATTCCCACTCAAAATAGTGAAAACTTCCTCGCAGGAGGTTTCCTCTACAGGTGACACGGGGAATAAATTATCCTCGTCATCATAAGTCATTTGGCCTGGTGAATGAGTCTGGGATGAGTAGACCAGGAATGTTCACTTTAATCTGAATATGTTTCATCCTCCACAGAACAGGACACGTTTTGTCTTTTTCTAGCATAAAGCAGAAAAAAGAAAAGAAGGTGGCATGAGAGCCACAATGGCCCTAAACAGTCCTTGAGAGAATACCATCCATTCTTTTTCCTGGGACAATTAAGAATTAGATAAAGACGTTATGTACTCACCCTAATGTTCCATCTATGTTGTCCATTTTCATTCTTCAACTGTTGGGTTCAGATCAGAACCTTGGATCCGACTCGGCCGTTACTAAAGCTTATGGTAATAGCTTATGGTAACTAAAAAGCTCTCGAACTTCTCCCTTACCCATAATGCACCAACCCCTAAAACACCTCAGATCTAGTTTGATTTACATAAAGTAATGCCTGCTAATGTACATGTATATGTATATATAAATGTATACATCATACAGAAAGAACTATATCTGCAGTACAGCATTAAGGACAGTGGTGTCCTTACAACATCTTGTTCTTCCAGAAGTGTGTTGTAATAAGGGTTGGTGGGTGGGAAGTTGAAGAATTAAAATGGACAACACAGATGGAATGTTATGGTGATTACATAACTTCTTTATTTGATGTTGTCAATTTTCATTCTATCCTCAGCTGTTAGGACAGAATCCCCAGCTACCTAAAATCCTGAGTGGACTCTAAGGAAGGATATTCCTGAGCACAGTTGAGCCAAAGGCTGCTCCACCCCTCAAGACCAGATCCAGTTGGTAATGAGTGACAAAGGTATGAGGATTTGCCCAGGTTGCAGCCGCACATAAGTTGTCCATGAAAGCCCTGGATAGAAACACTGAGGAAGTTGCCATGGACGTAGATGAATGGGCACTTAAAGGTTTTGGCAAGGTTAGTCCCAACTTGTTATAGATAAAAGAAATGCAATCCATTAGCCAGCTGGCTAGAGTAATGGTTTGTCCAATTTCAAATTTGCAAAGGAGACAAATAATTTATCTGTCTTCCTGATTTCTTTTGTCCTATGCAAGTAAAAACATAACTGTAAACATGCAACATAGAATCACCTTTGTTTGCAAATTCAGGAAGGAATACTGGCAAATTAATGGACTGATTGACACTGGACTCAAACACCACATTGGGAAGGAAATATGTGGTGGCACATAATGTAATCTTTATGAAAGATCAAGTAGGAAGGTTTCGATGACAATGCTTGAAGTTCTGAAATTCTTCTGGCACAGGTAATGGCCACTAAAAAGCTAATTTTCCAGGTCAGGAACTTAAGATTATATTTAGCTGCTGGTTCAAAGGGGGAATTAATTAGGGCCTGTAGTACTAAGTTCAAATCCCATGGTGGAAGAGGATCTTTGTACGGAGGTCTTAGTAGCAGTGTGTCTCTGAAAAATGCTTTACAAAGTTTAGAAGAGGCCATAGAAGAATTTTCAAACCCAATATGAAAATTAGATATTGTTACTAATTGAACTTTAATGGTAGAGAAGCTAGCCCCCCTCATTAAAGATTAGTGCCAAAAATTCAAGTGTGCTATGTATCAGAGATGAAAAGGGATAAATGCGTTTTTGTTCTGCCCAGCAAACTAACCTTTTCCACTTATTTGTATAAAGCTTTCTTGTAGGTTTTTGAGAAGATAAAAGAATGATGAACAGGGAAGACAGCACTGGTTCTCTGGCTATTAAAGGAATTGGTGAAACCCCGCTGTTAGCTTGAGGTCTGAGATATCTGGATGAATCAAATCTGTCGGATGAGACAGGAGGTCTGGAATCAGATCCAGAATCCAAGGCTGGCAAAGTAGATGACCAAGTATATGTAACAAATGGAACATCCACAGAGGTTGCACCATGCAAGTAAAATGCCCTATACAGACCGCCATAATGCCCTATCCTTAAGAGGAAATCTATTCTTGGCATACAGGCCATTGTCAGATGCCACTCTGATGGACCTCCTGCATATCCACAAAACAAACAGTACCAGAATTACCTGTTCCAAAGACTTAAACCCTGCCTGTGACATAAATAGGACCTGCTGGAGAGACAGATATGTATCCCAGAGACTATCCCGTCCTCGGGAACAGGCTCCTCATCCATGTGAAGCAGAATTCCTCCCAAGCCCAATTCAAGTGTAACTTGGACAACTGGATGGGGAACAGAAAATTCATCCCTGGCTTGGAACCTACGATTCAGGACATCGCCAATCTGTAAATGGTCATCACTTCTCAGAGATTTGGGATGCATGGCTAGGCTTAAAAAGGCCCTTGTGGTTGTTAGCCTAGTAAAAACCTACGAACCTATGAGGCCATAGGAAGGGGAACCAAATCTGCCGAGGCCAGTAAAGTGCAATGAGGATGACTTTGCTCTTCAACCTGGCAGCTTTCTGCAGAAATTCCAGAATCAGGGGAATTGACCGGTATGGAAAAAGTAGACTGGGGGGACCAGTCGTGAAGCAGAGCATCCCTCAGTGATTCCCCTTGAGGAGCGATTAAGGCAAAGTAGCTGCTGCATTTGTTGTTTAGGGAAAAGGAAAAGATCACAGCAAGGCTGGATCCATTGACAGAAAATAATTTCTTCCACTTTCATGGTGAGAGACCACTCGTGAGGTAGAATGCACCTGCTCAATTTGTCTGCTATCACTTTGGATTTCTCCAAAATGTGCAAAGCTTTGAGAAAGCAGTTGGAAAAGATGGCTCATTGCCACACTCTAAGAGCACTGCTCTCATCTGTAGGGCACTGATATGCAAACTAGCTTCTTTGGAGGACCAAGTGCCTTGGAAAGTTTTCCCCAGGAACCCCCCCCCCCCCTAATTTGAGAAGCGTCCATGGTCACTATGGTCTTGGGTTGAGAGAGAATGAAAGTACAGCCTTGTAGAACTTGATCTGAGTGAATCCACCACCAGAGGTATCTCTTGCATGCCTGAGTGATTATTTGTGCTGAGATGTGCTGGAAAAGAATCAACCACTGTGCTGTTCGCATCCACTGAAGACATTTCTCATGAAATCTTGCCAGAGGAACTAAGACTATGGCAGCTGACATTGACCACAAGGCTCAAAGGATCAACCAGGCAGAAATTTAGGTACCACAAATTATTTTTCTGACCTGAAATCTGACAGCCTATACTCCTGAGAGAGGAAGATAAGCTGTCCGTGATACTGTGCTGAAGACTGCTCCTATGAATTCTAAGGCTTGAGTTGGTTGTAACTGAGACTTTTTGCAATTTATCACTATCCCCAGATAAGAAAAAATCTGAAGTTCCTGATTTTGATTTATTTTATTTGTAGTTTGTTAACTGGGAAAGTCCATTGGGCCACAGTGACCCCTTTTTCAATGGTGGCCTGGGGAGAAAAGCTCCATGCACATACATAAATAATATCAGCAATTTAATACAAATATTAATACAGGATACTGTAGTGTCAAAAATAAAACTGCAATACAGAGGCCACAAACACCATAGGATCTAGACTAGCATCAAACTTTAATCTGGTACCTCAGCCTTTCGCCTTCTTGGAATAATTAATCCCATTAATTCTTTGCCTTATGGTGAATTCAGGAGAATTTATTACAATACATCAGATCAGATAAGAGGTTGAGAGATGTGTACTTGTATCCATTACACAATAGACTGATTCTGTGTGGGTATCCAGAACATGCTCTAGTGAAGGCTAGAAATAAAGTTGTGGGGAACAGTGGCAGAATGGGAACAAGAACCAGGGATAGAACAAAGTCTGAAGATGGAAAGGAGAAATTATTTTTCTGCCACTATATTTTCCCCTGGAAAATATAGTCAGACGTCTGTGTTATGTGATATGTGATGACGTGTCTATTGGACACCCTTTTCCAAAATATATCACCTTCCCTTATGGTAGCTACAGTAACTTGAAGGAGTTACTGAGTGGGGAGGGTATTACAGTGAGTTCACAAGGCACAGTGGGGATGCATGTTTCTCGTAATTGTTCAGTGTGTAGGAGAGTTAAGAACCTGGATGGTAATATAATTAATGGTAAGAGGTACAGAGCTACAGAATATTTTAATTGCAATTCCTTTGGAGTAGTATATATCATTGAGTATGAATTTGGTATACTGGGCAAACAGAGGAAAGTCAAGGTAGGCTTAATGGAACATTTGGGGGATATAAGGAGAAGGAATATGGACAGTCCAGTAGCCGGTCACTTTATTTTTGCACATAGAATGGCAAATATCTTATTCTTTAGTGGTTTAGCACAAGCCAACGTTATAGTTGGTGGGAATTTTAAAAGGAACTTAATAGGTTAGAATGCAGGATGATCATACATTATACATGAATTTAGACAGTAATATAACTTTATAAATAGAAATAATAAAGTAAAACAAAAAAAATTTCATTTACTGTCATTAGATAAAAACATATATACAAATGTTCAAAATAATGCACAATGAGTTGCACATATATATATAAAGAACAAATAAATTAATTAAACTGTGGTAGTTTGATAATATTCTAGTTGATTATAACATAGATGTATATGCTAGTATGTGCATTTATTGTGCATTTCTATGCAATTGTAAATCTGAAATACTGGGTGTATACATTGGATAACATTTAATGATAGGATTAAAGGTAGAGAGGTTCTGGGTAGTTCATATGTGGGGGAAGAAGTGAGTTCCATTTCCGTGCTAGTGAGAAGGATAATAGACATTGGCCAGGAGTACATAAAGGCTTATGCACTTTGAGGAGGTTCTGTTTATTAGATCTGGGAGATCGATCAGGAAGGTGCATGATACGGTTTGAGGAGAAGGAAGGGCATTGTGAAGGCCTGAAGATGAGTTTACGGGTAGTAGAGAGTTGAATGAAAGAGAGATAGTTGGGCAGCTCTAGTCAATTCAAGGAGTGTAAAGAGTCACAGTGGTGAGAGAAAAATTTGGAGCTTGTAGCAAACTTGGAGATTTTATTGTAGCAGGACGCCAGTTTAGCTTTAAGAGTGGCTTGAAGGTTGCTAAGAATAGGTGCCCCATACATGAGAGAGGGGAGGAGGTAAGTGGTAGAGAGGGTAAGAGTAGCTGAAGAGGTTAGACAGGGGTTGTGGCGGTAGAGCATGCCAAGTTTCTGGGGAGTTTTCTTGATGTTAGTTTGAAAGTGAATGTCAAACTTTAGTTGTTCGTCTATAAGGACTCCAAGAAGCTTAGTGTGGCAGACTACTTTGATGGGCATCATGTTTTGGCTTTTTATAGAGAAAGAGTTTTTGTTTACTGTGGTGTGTTTAGATGGGGTAAATTTGGATGCGTTAAGGGCTAGATGGTTGTTTAGCATCCAAGCCTTGGTGCTGTTAAAGGTGGGCTGAGTTACTTGCATGAGTTTGGGGAGAGATTCAACAGAGCAGATGATAGCAGAGTCGTCTGCGTATTGGACGAGTTTAGCATCTGGAATGCAATGATGGAAGTTGTTAATGAAGATACTGAATAATAAAGAGCCTAGGATAGAACCTGGAGGCATGCCTGTGAGGTTGTCCAGGTAGGAAGAGGTACAGTTGTTCCATTTAACAGCCTGTTGCCTATTTGAGAGGTAACTGGAAAACCAATGTATAATTGGGATGAGGAGATTAAGGTGAGAGAGCTTTGACAATAGTAGGGTTTGGGAAATGGTATCAAAAGCTTTGGATAGATCTAAGAAAAATTGGAGGATACATTACCTGTGTCTTGGGCATGGCTGACAATGTCAAGGAATAATAGGAAGGCTGTGGTGGTACTGTGACTAGGTCTAAATCCATGTTGTGTAGGGGCCATGAGGTGATTGTCTAAAAGGTAGGTTAGGAGTTGTAGGTGAATACATGAATACATTTTTCAAGTATTTTTGAGATGGGGAGAAGGATGGCTATGGGGCAGAAGTTGGGGATGTCAGTGTTGTTGCCTCCTTTGCATAGAGGAATGGTGAAGGCTTTTTTTTCAGTGGAGAGGTACATAGAATTCTTGGATGAAATGGTAAATGAGAATACAGATAGGGAGAGCTATGCTGTCTGTAGCTAACTGGAGAAAGTTAGATGGTAAGTTATCAGAAGCATTAAAGCATGGTTTTAATTTGAGAAGTGTTTTACAGTGTTGACAGGGATGGGTTTAAGGGAGAAGAGAGGGGGTGGGTGATATTGGTGGCAGGAGGAGAAGGATTGGAGGAGACAGTTGCAGAAGTAGCTAAAGAATTTTTAGGGAAAGATGTGGTGACTTGGCTATAGAGTCAATAAAGGAGTTGTTAAAGTTAGTGGCTATGGTGTGATCTGGAGCGCTAGGGTCAGGGCAAGGGTTGTCTTTTCTGCCAGGACTAAGAAGGGCAGTGATGCTACTCCAAAATTTCTTGGGGTTGGATTTCTAATTATTTTGGAGCTTTGAGTAGTAGGATTTACAGTCAGAGGCAATATATACATATTTTTACTATGTTTCGCAGCTGTTTATATTAGTTAAAAGATTGTGGGGTTTTGAGTTTTTGGCAGAGTTTCCACAATTTAGCACGGGTGTACATAAGTGTTATAGTATCTTTGGACAGCCATGGTGCAGTTTTGTATTTCAGTCTTTTAGTTCTAGGAGGGGCAAAGCTGTTTAATATATTTGTGAAGAATTGAAGTAACAGCATCGTCGATGGGAAGAGTTTTCAGAGGGTTCCAGTTCATCTGTTTTAAGCAGTCAGAGAAGGGTTGAAATTAGTGAGGGCACGGGTTATGATATAGTTACGTTGTAGGTGCAGGGGGGAAGGGGATTGAAGTGCAAATGCAGGTAGGTGGTCAGTTAGGGAGTCAGGCAAGGTACCACTGTCAGAGAAGATGTTGGGGTGGGAAACTAATATCCAGTCCTCCTTGCAGAGTAACCGCAACAGAAACAATCAGTGCACAGAAGGTAAGTCAGGGTAAGGTTTGTAAAAGTTGAAGGCACTAAACAAAGCAGCAGTGAAGAGAAATAGCAGCAATATGCTAGTAGAATAGGGGGGATCAGAGACACAGGTAGGTGGAGGTGCAACAGCAGGATCAAGGGAGTATAGGGGAAAAAATGGATGCAAAGATACTGTCAGCAGCCACAGTCAAGGATGAGCGACAAGGGACAAAAAGATAGTGTCTGTAGCATATAATGGGCAGAGAGAGATGTAGAAACAGAGAAGTCCTAGCTGAGAGAGGAATGCATCAATGGCTCACTTTTGTTAGTAGATGCCTGGTCGCGGCAGTAATGAGCCAGTCATTTAGATATGGAAACATGTGGAATCCCTGCAGTCTCAAGTGAGCGGCTACCACTGCCATGCATTTGCTAAACACTCCTGGGGCTGTGATGAGGCCACAGGGCAGTGCTCTAAACTGAAAATAACTGGCTCCCAGCCGGAAGCATAACTACCTTCTGGATTGTCTGTTCATTTTTATATCAAGCACATCCAATTGACCTTGCTTAGGAAGGGGACAATGGACTGAAACATGACCATCCAAAACTTTATACATCCAAATGACTTGTTCAAAGTGCTGAGATCCAAAACTGGTATCCAGTCCCATGTTTTCTTTGCTGCTAAAAGAATGTTCAGTAAATTCTGGATTCTATCTGGTCTGGTGAGACCTCTCTGATGACTTTTTGGCAGATTTTGTAATTTGAGTGCTGCTGAATTCTTCTGACTGGGTGAAACATTGGGAATTTTGCATACAGAAGGGTGTGGAAGGCAAAAAGGAATTGCACAGCCTCTGGAAATAATCCTCTGTACCCAAATGTCTATCATCATCTCTAGCCATGCTCTCTGGTGCAAGGATGGCTGACCCCCTGATTGCCTCCACTGGGGGGCCAATCGGGCCTCCTTTCAGGAGCGCTGATAGAGTCCATCAGTGAAAATCTCTGGACCGTTGGTTTTGTGGGCCTCCTCTGCTGCGAGTACCATGTCGTCATCGCCCATTACAGTTCCCCTGTCTGTCCCTAGGGGAACTTTCTCCAAGCGTGTCCTGGAAAGGACCCTGGGACTTCCTGAACCACATTTTTCAACCACCTCATTGATTCCTGGAAAAGTATCTTTGAGGTGTCAAAAAACATATGCCCACTGGAGAAAGGGTCTTTCCATCTTTCTCACACCTGGATAATGTGTCCTTCACTTTTGGGCCAAACAACTGTCGTTAAGGGTTGCATTAATGAACTCGGACTTGAAAAGCTCCAGAAAATCACATAAGCACATCCAGGAATATCTCCTAATGGATATGTCTGAACCCGCTGCCCTTTAGTCACTTTCGGCTACATGCAAGATGAGCCTCATGGATGAATTCGATATGTAGTGGAGGGCAGTTAAATGACAGGCTGCAGACAACTGAGCTTCAGCAGTAATGGTCCATGAAAGGGATTTTGAAAATTCCTCGATCAAGTCCCTTAACATAGTAAAATGTACCAAACAGTTCAGCAACCTAAGAGCTAAGGTCACTGATGCATGCACATACTTCCCAAACCTGTTCATCGCTCTAGAATCCCTATTAGGGGGATGAACATTGGAACTTTGTTCAGCAAGTTCCTTCTAGGTGGCCGCCACCATGACCATGCCATCCATAGGCACCCTCTAACTCCAAAATTCCTTCCCGATCAGTGGTGCCAGAATCTGATCTAGCCTCTTAGAAACTGGCTCAACTGAGTCAGGCTGCTTCCATGCCCACTGAGAAACCAAATCAATGAGCTCATCCGCAGGAGGAGTAACCCAGAAGGTAGGTGGGCCAGCTCCAAAGGCTTCCAGAGTACTAATTCCTCCAGTCAATGGTTCCTGGAGATCCAACCACCTTGCTGCTTCAGGACCTCAAGTATGTCTCCAAATGAGATGTCTTCTAGATGTAATTGTGGTGGCCCTTTCTCCCTCATCGAAATCAGCACCTCAGTAACAGACCCTTGCGGAGAGTCTAAGTGCCTCCTCTTGCACTTTCCTCTTCCTAGGGACTTCCTCGGTGGAATGCTCCAGTAAAGTGTCAGAAGAAATCATGAAACCCAGCTGGGTAGTCTGGGGGCTTTGAGCTGGTGCAGAATGATGTGTCTCCAAGTGTAGAGACATCTGGAAGCTAGACTGAAGATCTGAGGGGGTTAGATCCATCTGTAAAAAATACTCTCTTCACTACCCTGAAGGCAGACTGCTCCAGAGAGAAGGAAGACTTGGCTCTGCAAAGGCATGCTTCTGGACTACTGTCTTCCTCTGCCCCAAAAACGATCTCCCCAAGGAAGAAGTCATAGCTGAGCTACCTACAGCCTAAGCAATGAAGCGCATAGTTTACTCAAAAACCCTCCGAGTTGACTCAAATGTCTCAGACCTGACAAAGAAGCTTCAGCTCAGAGAGTCATCCGGATACAAGGATGTCAGAGCCGGTACACTCAGAGTAAGCTTCATATCTGAATATTAAATTATCTTCAGATCAGAGCCTGACAGACCCAGAAGGTATTGATCCAGGTAATCTGAAGCAACCAGAGGGATCAGAGAAGGAGCAAGTAGTGGTGGTGTGGTAGGTGGACTGGCCATCTGACCCGAGGGGGTAGAAACCAGTACAACACCCATCTGAATCTGCACTAAAAGAAACTTCATTATTTTGTTCACATCTTCCTTTGTCAAACTCCTGGAAAAAACAAGACAAGGCAAAGGAAGGTGACTTGGACTGTTGCCTTTTCAAAAAAGGATAGGGAACACTGGAAGACACTGGGTCATATGAAAGAGAATACCTGGTCCTAGATAATTATTGGATCTGAAGTAGTTGGATCCATGAGTTCCTTCATCAGATCCGAGGACATAGGATCCACTAATTTCTTCTTCTTCAGATCCAAAAAGAGTGGCTTTGAGATGTTTTCGGATTTGAATTTGATCTATTCATGACGGCTCTGAAGATGGAGTTGAGGAAGTGGAAGGCTTAGGAGACAGACAAGGACTCCTTAGTTTTAATTTTGGGGGATTGAGCCCCAGAGACAGACAGCATCATCAAAAGAAGGAGGCAGTAAACCTTTTAGGATAAGCTTATTTTTTTCTACCCATGAGAGCCCTGGGATTGAAATTCTTACAAACTAAACAATATTCCTGTATATGTTGAGGGCCCAAACAGTAACCGCAAAGAGTATGAGCATCTGAAAGAAGCAATTTGTGCCCACATTTCAGGCACTTTTTAAAACCAGATGGTCCCTTCTCGGACATGCCGGCAACTAAAGGGAAAAATAAACAGTAACAACAGAAGACCCCCCCCCCCCATAAAAGCGAAAGGAAAGAAAGTGAAAATACCAACAATGGTAATGAAAACTACACTAGCATGTAAGACAGAAAATAAAGGGAACAGATTATCAACAATGGTAAATAAGAATTACAACAATGTAAAGAGGACACGGGAGCAATATATGACATTTAAGAGAAAAAAACTAAACCTACTTTACGGAAACTCTAGAACTATGGCTGAACACATCTTTTTGAAAAAAGCGTCAAATGAGATCTGAGGTATGTTAAGGGTTGGTGCATTGTGGGTAACGGAGAAGCTTGAGGGCTTTTTGGTTACCACAAGCTTTAGTAATGACCAAGAGAGGATAGAATGAAAACTGACATCAGATACTTTTGTTTTCTGTTTTTTTCTTCTTGGGAGTGACTTCTGTTTTAACAAAATTTGGAGGATCAGACCCCTGGCTCACTTCAAAGACCCCCAACAGCTCTTCCCCAACCAAACTTGAGGGATGCCGTGTACTCATTCTGAAATTATAAGCTTAGGTTCCCCCTTCCCCACTGTATTGATAAGGCCAATCATATCAGGTGTCAGTCTCAGAGTGACACTGGCCATCAGTCTGGTAACAGTGGAAGTGCCTGTGAGGAGGTCAAACATAGAATGGACTTTTGTGAAACCTGAATGGGTACATCTGAGTTTGACTGGGCAGACACTGGTTCAGCCCATTTGAATTTTTTTTTTTTTCAGAATGAGTGATCAGGTGCTGAAGGTTCCACCATATTACACTGGGCGAGGTGCTTAAGACACTAGGTCTTAACAGTAAACTGCTTTTTCATACTGAGAGTTGCATTTTCTGTTTGTGATTGCTCCATCTGTGCTTTTCTGTGCATTTTTTGTAAGGTTTATGTGTTCTAGTTTGGTAGCTTAGTCTGGATAGAGGACTGCTGTTATCCAAGCCTGGCTGTTTTGCTTGTTGAGTTTCCTGTGTTTCTGGCAGCCAGCTTCTGCTGGTAGTGTGTTGTCTTCACTGTTAGTAAGAGTAACAGGGTTGCCTGACCTTCTCTAGCACGAGTGATTGGTTGAAAGAGCAGGGGCTAGCAGGATTAGGTACTAATATGAGCTTCTAGATTCTTCCATCTTTTCTGTTATTTAAACCCTGCGTTTGCAGGGTGTTGCGCTTGTTGCACATTGATGCTGCAATGTTTTAACCCACTGCAAAGTACCTCAGTTGCATTTTTTCTCTACTCACACTTAGAGGTACTTTATTCTGATAGTACCCACTCTACCATCCTTTACCTCTCTTCTACAGATTCTGACAACCATTGATAGACAATTTCCTGTGGTTTCTCCTGCTAGTCTTGTTGATAATGGCATCCTGAGACAGTGTAGCAACTGCCTAATGTACACAGACAAACTACTACTTCTACCACCTAGGAACACAATAGGTGAGAGATGCAATTACATTAAAAACCTACAATCCTTGCTCTCTCAATCACAAGCCAGTACATCTGGCACAGAGAAGGTTGTCTGCACAAACACCACACCTCTAGCACCACCCACAACTGTACAGTACCATTCCTACATATTTGGAGGTTCTCAACAACATATCTAAACAAGAGAGACCTCCGAGGCAAAAGCACACATGCACATCACAATCCACCGCACCAAGCACCACATATAGTACAAATGCCTGTGTCTCACAGCCTCTAAGGCCCAGCCAGAAACCCAAAATACTAGTCACAGGAGAATCTATCGTGAGACACACAGATGTGCCCCTCATCAGGCTAGACAAGGGGAAAGTCACGGTAAGTTGCTTGTCAGGTGCTAGAATCCCCCATATCACTCACGCAATCAAGACTCACACCAACAGATACTGTTATGACTCTGTCATAGTCCATGTTGGTGTGAATGACAGCAGACATAATTCTCTGGACTATATGATGAAAGACATGATTGAGCTCGCTGAATGTGTGTTCCAGGCAGGTATGACCTTAGCCTTAAGCAGCATCCTAGCATCATCCAGAATGATGCCCGAGTACAAACAGAAAATGCCTAACAATTTGCTTAATTTCTGGTGTAATTCCAAGGAGAACCAGTATCTGACAGCTTGGCAGGACATGACTGATGGACACAATGCTTTGCAAGAGATGGCCATCATAGGTCTCCCTTGGGCTTCAAGCTTTTGGGAAAGGCTCTTGCCTCCTCATAGTGCCTTTTTTAGGTAAAGTCACAAGGACAAAATTACCAACGTGAAAAATTCTTCTAAACAAAAAAGGACATGCTGCTAAACACTAGGAGTCATAACATGAAACTGCACTCATTGCAAGCATTCCTCACCCTGGACGATGATGACATTTGTGCAGTCACTGAAACCTGGTTCAAAGCTGCAGAGAGCACCCCAGCCTTACCAGGTTACTTGTCCTACCATATTTTCAGACACCAAACAGAGGGCTACAAAGCCAAAGGAGGTGGAGTTTCAATATTTATCAAAGACTTACACACCTCCAGGCTGGTCAAACAGTATGACGCACAGGAGACACTCTCCAGGTGCAGTTAACTGTTGACAAAACACCTGTTCAAATCATAGTTAGCTAAAGACCCCCAACCATGACTCAGGAGACCCACTCCACCTATCTGGACTTAACTGAATCCATCAAGATTCAACCCTCTATCCTGATCCTGGGCAACTAACTAGGCAACCATAGACATGGAAGACCTATTCTAGCTCAAACACTAATGCCCAGAGATTCCTCTACTTCGTCAATGTCAATGCATTGGATCAGCCTGTCGACACCCCCACAAGAGGTGAAAATATCCTGAACTTGGTACTAACCAACATGAGTAGCCACTGTAGCACCCCATATAGTGTCATCCCCCTTGTTAAGATCAGACTATAAAGCAATCACTTTCGAAGTCACCATCTCCCCTGACTGCCCACCCCCTTGCCAGGGTCGAACAAAACCTTTTTCCAAAGCTGGCTACAACCTCCTGAGAGCAGGTATAATAAGCAGCTTCACAGCCACCATCCATTCAGTTGAATCAATCACTAATGTCCAAGCCTACACCAAAAAACTATAAGAGCACCTGTATTAGCTACATGGACTCGGCAACATCAGACAGGACCAAATCATCTTCCTCAAGGAAGAGTAAACCTGTCTGGTGGACAGCAGCAATAAACAAACTCTATAATAAAAGGAATAAAATTGCTGTCTACGACCAAGGAGGAGCAAGTGCCAAGTTGGTAGCAATCTCTCCTTTGTCTGAACAAGCAAATAAGGTCACTGGTGAAACCCTCTAAGGCTAACTTCAAGTCCAAACTGGCCACATCCACTAAGGACAATCACAAGGGCTTCTTTGCATACATCCGCAATCTCAAAGGTAACTCCAAAATCTGCTTTGAATTGGTGGTCAAGAATCCCACATGCACAAACGTTATAGATATAGCCAACCTGCTAGAAGACAAGTTCAGTGCAAACTTCACCCCCGTCCCCCCATCAGTAAACCAGGACATCCCCAGCACCTCCCCCCTCCCCTCATCACCAGGGAGCAGGTTATTAATTTTATTTATTTATTTATTTCATTTGTTAACCAGGTAATGTCCGACTGAGCAAGAAGGCCATTTTCAGCAGAGACCCGAGGAGAAAAGCTCCAAAATACAATCAAGCTAAGAGATAGATAATACAGATGATATCGGAATAGCAAGAGATGAGTTACAACATAATACAGATGATTCAGTATTATCTAAGATGCCACAGAGATATAAGTACAGTATCATATATTCAATACAATAGGTTAAAACTTGCAGGGTGAACAAGAACTCAAATTATTTGCAAAGATGGTACAGATTCCAATTACAGATGATACAGGCACAGAAGACTATTTACAATGAAGTTAGACTTATGTATGTATGTCACACTAAAGAGGAAGAGAGTGGAACTTAAAGTTGGCAAACAATTCCGGAGATAAATACAGAGATTACATGTGGGTTAGCAGAGCATAACTGTTGTAAGCAAAGTTTTGAGAGAGAACTGCTCCTTACACGGCAGTATTGTCTTATTGGGTGCGTTAACACAACATAAGAGGCAGCATAAAAGGGTACAGTCATGGGATTCTTGGAGGATATTAACCTCCAATTAGTGCCCTCTCAAAGGCAAAAAATGCAGCCTCCACAGGACCTGACAACATCCCTGACTGTATCCTAAATGAACTCAGGCAAGAGCTCTCAGCACCAGTAGGCACCCTATTCACCAAAGCCTGTGCACAGGCTTTGTCCTAGCAGAATGGAGGAGAGCCATTGTCATCCCTCTGCACAAAGGTGGAGCGGCCACCGACCCAGCCAGTTATAGGTCCATTAGCTTAACTAGCCTGATCTGCAAGGCCATGGAATGCATTATCATGACCTTATAAACAAGGACATTGGCAACCTCTAAATGCTTGATCCTACACAGTTTGGTTTTGTCAAAGGGAGATCATGCCTGGTAAACTTGGTTGTGTTATTTGAAACAGTCACCAATGCTATGGATAACGGCAAGACAGTGCACACCGTCTACCTTGACCTAGCCAAAGTCATTGACACTATTCCCCACTTGGGCATAACAGATAAACTCTCCCAGCTAGGCATCAACCCATATGTTACCAGATGGACAGCTAACTAGCTCACTGACAGAACCCACTCAGTCAAAATAGGGGAAGTCACCTCTAGTCGTAGACCCGTAAACAAGCGGTGTACCCGAAGGATCAGTCTTGGGGCCTCTACTGTTTGGGATATACTTTTCTGAGGTGCAAGTCAAAACTAGTGGTCTGTGGCTAACCAAGTTTGCAGATGACTGAAAGCTGGGCATGGTCATAAATTCCCCTAATGATGTGAACATCCTCCAAGAGGGCTTTAACCAAACTAATGACTGGTGCCAGAAGCATGGCCTCAGACTGAATGCCAAGAAATGCATCTTTATCTCCTTTGGGGAAAATGGTGTCTCCACTAATTATCACATTAATAAAAACATACTAAGCATGCAATCAGTCGTGAGGGACTTTGGCACACAGGTTGATAGCAACCTGCCTTTTGACCACCATGATGCCTCCGTTGTATGGAAAGCTTTCTACATAGCCCATTTCATAAGTGTGGGTATTTCATCCAGGAAAAAGGTCACAACATCCCTGTACTCCTCCCTTATCAGACCCATTATCGAGTACAATGCCCCCTTCAGCATGTACCTTGCCAAGCACATGCAGCAGTTGGAGAGACCACAGAGGTTGCAGACCAGAAAAATCCAGGGTCTCAAACACCTATCCTATACAGGCTGCTCAGAGGTGACCTGTGTCTGGCATACAAGGCCATCTCAGACTCAGCATTGATGAAAATGCTGCCTATCTGTAAGTCAAACTCCACTAGCGCAATCCGCAAGCAGGGTCTCAACCTGGTTTGTGACATTATAAGAACTTGTTGGCGGGATAGATTTGTGTCCCAATGACTACCCCATCTGTGGAATAGACTTCCTCTTCATATCAAGCACAGTACCTCACTAGCCCTCTTTAAGAGGAACCTGGACGACTGGATGGGAAACAGAAAATATACCTCTGGAATCCCACCTGTCTCTCTGCTGGACAGGGAAAACAGATGCAGACTTTGTGGGAACATGGGTGAAATTCTTGGCTAGGCTTATACAGGTCTCTGGGTCAATAGCCTCATATCGTCCTATGAAAGATGTATCTGTAGAGGTTTTGGTACAAGTGATTTACAAATTTTGCAGTTTTGATAGTTGTGTTTGCCTCAAAGGCAAAAAAAGACACTGGAGTGAAGATGCTTATAAGGAATGTCAATACAACAATTACACTTCCCCTCTTAGCTGACATCTTACAGATGAAATCACAAAATGCACTCCCCCAACAGGGCATTTATCTGACTAAACAAAGTCAAGAATGATACCAACAAACGTGTTGAGCACATCGACAGGTACGAGACCTACATTATGCACCGTTATGCCCACAGGCTTAGGTCATACATCAAACATATAAATCTAAGGAGGGTTTTGGCTTTGATACCCCAGACAGACATCCAGATTATTTGGCAAAATTAACCCAAAAGTTTGAAATCAACAGTGATCTAAGGGACTTAAAGATCTGAGTACTTATGTGACATTAAGACACAATTAAGACCAACAGACTAGTTTGAACACTATTGGTCACTGCTGTAATCAAAGACAAGATTCATATCTGTATTGATCCATAAGATATAAATAAAGTGATTAAAAGGCATAATGACCAACTACTTTCAAATAAAATGCTTTCAAAAATACCAAATGCTATTATTTTCTCAGGCCTACATGGAAATGAAGATTTCTAGCACATACAGCCAGATGAGTAAATTTCTAAAATGTATATATTTAAGAAGGTACAGAATCTTTCCATTTCTGTTACATTTTTAAACTGTATAAGTGATATTCCAAGAAATTAGGAACTGGAAACTGAAAGCTTGGAGGGTACTGCAAACAAAACTGAATCAGTAGTGCAGGTAGGATAGGGTGAAGGGGACAGCCGTCCTGAGGACAAAGTGCTAGGGGGCACAACAGGAAGATGCTGAATGGTCATCTGTGCAAAACCATCATTAAGAAATGAATACCGGAATTGCATTTGTGGTCAGATGAACTGAAGTTCCGTTTTAGATCTGTGTGTGTGGCATAAAGTTCAGTAGCTCTGATACAATCTAGTAAGCAGTATGCTATAACTTAAAATCAGAAAATATGTTTCTGGTTTAATAAGTCTTGTTTAGGACTTTAGGACTAAAGCACTTTAGCTCTCAGTGTAATCTAGCAGCTGCTTGCAACAAATGAAGTAAGAACCACAAACATTTGGGCCTAATTTGTGACCCTCTTAGTAACAGCCTGCACATCATTGCTGGAGCCTTCCTGTGTCCTGACAGAGTGCTCTTCAAACTATCTGGACATATACATAGATAAGTATATTTTTCTGGCACTTCAGAGTTGTATACTGTTAATTGTTGTTTGACTAATTTTATATCATTGCTGGCTGACTTCAGAGTTGTGCACTGTTACTTTTGCTTCACTGTATAGTTTTTATGATCTCTGCTGAAGGTGTTGCTTTTCCCCTACCCACCCTATCCCTGTTTTGTTGTTTAAATTTGGAGGCTTTTGCAGTTGCCCGCCCCCACTGTAGATTTGATCTGGGACACTCCCCCCAGTCCCATCTCTTTACCTCATTCTACATAATAAACTTCTTCTGCACTTGTTTTTAGTCATTTTTAATTTAATTGCATTTTTTAAACTGTTTGGTCTA